>NW_007728027.1:262012-268474 GCF_000696425.1 Galeopterus variegatus | reverse complement strand
GGGGGGGGGGGGGGGGGGGGGGGGGGGGGGGGGGGGAAAGACTGTATTAAAAAGCCCAAAGCTGAAACTCTCCTGCAGAGAAATCTCCAATTTAAAGTCAAATCTCATGTTGTTGACAAAGATTAAAGGTAGGCAATCATGTTTTACATAAAAGATATATAAGAATTAACAGATTTCTAATAAGCTCAAATGAGAGGACTGTGAATGTAATAATAGTAATACTAATAAAATACTAACAGCAGCAGTTTAAAATAGGAATGCGAACTGGCCAGCCGACAAAAAATAAAAAAAAAAAAAATAATAAAATAAAAATAGAAATGATCAACATATGAATATATGCAGCCACTCCTCCATTCTACACTTACAGCAGAAATCACTGAATAGATCCAAGCACACTAGCCTGCTAAATCGGAATCTTTCTCAACAAGAAACTCCAACCAGCCAAACACAATCACTAAGTGTGTTGGCACAAAACATGAAGCCTTTTAAATCATTTCTGGTTTAAAAGGTACTTGCAGTAACAGCTGTCATTTAATCTATACAAACTCTGTGCCCTAAATAATTCAGCCATTTTACAGATGAGAAAAGTAAGGCTGGGGGCCGGCCCGGTGGCGCACTGGAGAGTGCGCTGCTTGGGAGCGCGGCGGCGATCCCGCCGAGGGATCGGATCCCATGTGGAGACCGGTTCCCGCTCACTGGCTGAGCGCGGTGTGGGCGCAACACCGAGGGTTGCGATCCCGTTGCTCGTCCCCGGTACAGGCGTGACACCGAGGGTTGCGATCCCGTTACCGGTCAGTAAAAAAGACAAAAAAAGGGAAAAAAAAAAAAAGAAAGAAAAGTAAGGCTGAATTTACAAACATTCATTGAGTACTGATAAACAGCATTTGGCCTCAAAATTTTCCTAGCCTAAATGAACTTTTCCCTACTTCAGATATCAAATTTGGATGCTTCAAATTTGCCCTTATTTCAGCACCTGAAAAGAACCAGAGCTGTCTGAAAAAAGCTTTGGCTCACTCTACCTGAAAGCCATCCATGAGCAAAGATGGGATGGCTGGTGGCAAAGGCAAGTATTCAAGTCATGCTCATAATTTCCTTCATGCTGATGCTCATGTTGTGGGGAGGGCTAGGGGTAGGCACACATACTTTGCTAACTATGGTTCTATATTAGGCCAAACTGATCCCAAAATATCTCTCCGGCCCCTATGAAACTGATTTTAACAACAATTGTTTTAAATGCTATGTAACTGGCTTTCAGCTAGGCTGTTATAAGAAAACATTCATGGCTTCACATAAAACAAAACTGACAATATCATTTAGTTGGTTTGTGTAGTGGACATTTTGGTTGCCTAGGTAATCACCCTCCTTCCTAACAGAACCATGAATCTGTCCAGCTGACCTCTTCTTCACATACCAACTGATATGCTTCAGAAAAAGCTGATCCAGCCCCAGGGCCAGTGGCTCAATAAGCAATTACGGTGATTCTATTCATGTAGTCAATAAGTGCTTTCAACAGGAGCATGTTTAAGGAATTCTGGCCAATGAGACATGAGGAGAAATCTGATAAAATGACTTCTAGAAAAGGCTTACTTTGATCTTCAAAAAAGACATAAGAAAAAAGATTACTTGTCTGCTGCTGGCACTATCATGAACCATAAAGCTTACTACAAAGAACTACTTTGTGTTGATCAGGGAAGGTAGCCTGCAGGTGAGGTAATGTGTGGCAGGTATGGAGAAGAAATAATCTGGGTCTTTGATGATGTTGCTAAGGCCACAATTAGCTAATCCTGAAGCCACTTACCTACAGTTGTTTTGTTGTCAGAGGCAACTAATTCTTTATTGTTAAAAAGTCCTTTTATAGTCTCATATAAATACCTTATGAAAAATTCATTTATGGGATCAGGCCAAGAAATGGTCTCCCTCTCCTGATAAACTTAATTTCCTTCTCTTAAAAATATGAACCATGTAATTCCTCATGTTGCTTTTTGCCTCATGTTGCTTTTTTTAGAAAGCTCAAAGCTAAGTTTTATATCCAGATGCCACAGGTATCTCCAGTCAAGATTTGTTATTTAAATTCCTTCAAACCTGTGTTAATAATTTTCTGTTATAATGAGCATGTGCTTTTCTTACACACTGTCTCAAATCCTCCTATGGTAATAGACCGAATATAAGCATTAACTAAATGTCATATATTAGCAATATAGATGAAGTGCCATGAAGAAACAGAGAAAGATGCAATGAATTCTTCCTTTGAGTCTGGAAAGGAATTTTAGAGGCAGGTATCTGCCAAGCAGGGAAACGCTGAAGAAGGCATGACACACTAAGGACAAGAAATATTATGAGTCAAGCCATGCGTATAGAAGTTTATGACATGTTTGGGGAATAATGAAGAATCCAGAGCGGCAAGAAAATAAGCTAGTGTTGTAGACTGAGGATCAGCATAGAAGAGAGCCCCACCGACTTTATTCTGTAAGAAACTGGGCTTTAATTTTAAGTGGGGCAGAATAGATCAGAGGGGGGAAATCAGAGAAAGATCCTCAAGGAGGCCTCTAGAACCTAGGATAACACACAGGTGATAATGCCAGAATCAGGAAACCAAGGTTTCTTTTAGTATTCTCTATTCCATTCTGTACAGCCATCTGGTGGGTCAATGTATAAAGTGGAGAAGAAAACACTCCTTCAGTTTTGCTATGTTTCAAATAAAACTACTTACCTTACCTTTTAGCTGGAATGCTTTTTTTTTAAAAAAAAAAAGGGTGACCGGCAAGGGGATCTTAACCCTTGGCTTGGTGTTGTCGGCACCACGCTCTCCCAAGTGAGCGAGCGAACAGGCCATCCCCATATAGGATCTGAACCCGTGACCTTGGTGTTATCAGCACCGCACTCTCCCGAGTGAGCCATGGGCCGGCCCTTATAGCTGAAATGTTTTACACTCTCCAGCTATTAAAAAAGAAAAACAGTTTGAGTCCTTTTCTAATTGATTTTAATGCCTCTTAAGATTCCTAAAATGTTGGCTAAATTTTCTTCCTTTTTACTTCCCAAACTTTGGCAAGAGGTTGTTAATCTCATTTCCCATGTTCCTGACAACAAAATACTTAAGGAAAGAAAAGGAAAACATTCTAACCAGGTAAGAAAAAGGCAACTCTCTAGGCTCATTAACATATTTTCCTGATTTAATGAAAGAAGAACTCTACTAACTAAAAAACCCAAAGCAAATAAACCTAGATTTATAAACTCTCAAAATGGAACACTTCTTTCTTCTAAAAGGATTCATTTCCTAAACCATTCTCAAGATATAATAGTATCAAGATTAATAATTGCCAACTGTTGACTCTCCGTTTACTTTGGAAGATAAACTTTTCTAAATAAAAAAAAAAATGGTATCATTAGAAGAGTAAATAAACAACCATGTCCACTGTATCTATACAAAATGTTATATTTAAATTTTAAAATGCCTATGTAAATATGTTATGAGGATATATTAAGGTGTAAAAATTGGCATAGGCTGTTAGGTATAAGCAATTATTTTTTAAAAGTATATATACATGTGTGTCACATGTCACCCAAACTACAAATACCTTTCAACCCTTTCTAGCCACACCTACCTGTCACCAATTCCTGCCAATCCTTCCTCCAAAATCTATCTCAAATTATCTCATCATTGCTAATCAAGATAAGATTACCTTAACAGCCTAGTAAATGGTTTCCCCACCTCCAGTGCAGTAGGTTCTCAATTTTTAAAGTACACATTAATCATCAAGGTTCCTATTTGCAATGCAAGTTCTACCGTCCTACCCCCAAAGATTCTGATATAATGGGTCTGAACTGGGAAAGGGGAATCTGCATTTTTAACAAGTATACAGGCTGTTTCACGAGTAAAAGACCACTCATGAGCATCTAACCTCCACACATCCATGGTCCACTGAAGTGACCTTTCTAAGCATAAATCTGATCATGTCACTTCCATGCTTTAAAATCAACAGTGGACCTCCACTGGCTACAGAAAATTGTTTAAAATTCTGGGCCGGCCCAGTGGCACACTGGATAGTGCGCCGCTTGGGAAGCGCGGCGGCGCTCCCGCCCAAGGGTTCGGATCCCACATACAGACCGGTTCCCGCTCACTGGCTGAGCAAGGCGCGGGAGCAACGCCGAGGGTTGCGGTCCCGTTGCCGGTCCCGGTCCGGTACGGGGGCAACACTGAGGGTTGCGATCCGTTGCCGGACACGGAAAAAGACAAAAAAAAAAAAATTCTTTGTATTTCACACAGGTTACTTAACTAGTCGATTCCAATCCACTATATACAGCTTCAGAAATTATTCTGTCTCCCTCAACCTTTCCTCTACTGCAGCTAGTATTGTTCCATTGGTCCCTGTCTCCATTTCTAGGCTGTGAACTCTTTCAGGACAGAGACTCAGCTGCTTCTTCACATAGAATAGTGCCTGGCTTAAACAATTCTGAATCAAAGAGATGATCTAACTATCAATAAGGCTTCCATAGTGTGATGGTTAATTTTACATGTCAATTTGACTGGGTCAACAGGTGCTCAGAAATTTGTTTAAACATTTCTCTGGTGTGCTGGTGAGGCTGTTTCTGGATGAGATTAGCATTTGAATTGGCAGACCTGTACAGCAGATTGCCCTCCCCAATGTGGATGGTTCTCAGCCAATCCATTCAAGGCCTAAATAGAAAAAAAGAGTAAGGGATGAAAAAATGTACCCCAAAAGACAGACAAAACAGACTTTATGTGGCTAAATGAGACATTCATGTTGTTAACAGGACCAAATGGCCACATTTGGTAACAGGAGAGAAAGGGCAGACATGTATTTCTCAGCCTGCAAGTATGTATCTTACAGTTATAAAGTTTTCTTTTCTGTACCTAAACAAAGGCAACACTCAGATGATAAAGCCAAATCAGCTATAGTTGGGAATACTATATTCATCTTCAACAAGTCTACCTGGTGCCAGCCACCGACCCCCACCCCTCATTCTTGGGGGCCGGCAGTGTCCCCAATTAGACAGAAAACAGACTCCAAGGGCATTCTTCTCTGATAATAGAGGCCACAACAAAACCAGCCATGGCCAGCCTACAGAACCTGCACAATAACACACCTGTGTGGTATGTTCACTCACTGTGCATAGGTATAACCTTCTCCATAAATATTCATAGCATTCCTCTAAGCTCACTAAATACACACGTGAACCTGATATAAGAAGGCATAAAATACTAGCCTTCCTCCTTTGTTCACCCGAATGCTAGACTTTGGCCGAGCCTAAGCCTATATTCCCTGATCTGCAGGGTGTCTTTTCCTTTTTTTCCCACTTTCTGGAAAATAAAGCCCCCTTTTCCTTTAGTGGATCCTGTGGACCTGTCTTTGTTAACAGGGGGAAGTCATTCTTTGCCTGCTTCAAGCTGGGGCATCATGCTTCTCCTGTCTTCACACTTGGGCTACAACTTACACCATGGGCTCTCCTAGATCTCCAGCTTGCCGACTGCAGAACTTGGACTTCTCAGCTTCCATAATCATGTGAGCCAATTCCTTATGATTCCTTATAATAAATCTCTGTGTGTGTGTTCCTGTTGGTTCTGTTTCTCTGGATAACCCTAATACACTACTTGCGCAGGTGAAGAAAACAGGGTTTTCTTTTTATATTCTAATTCATTCTCAACTGAGACTATGATAATAATTCAACAGAACCAGAAAGATGGACCTTCTTTGAATAAACTGTTTAAATAAATGGGAAAGAGAAGTTGGAGGCCAAGTTAGCTATGTAAATAAATATTTTATGTTTCTCATGTGGATTTTTCTAGAAGTTTAATTATGCCCTTCAGTCTCACGGGCTGTAATACATAAAATTCTATGTAATTTTAAATGAGTTACAGAGTAGGAAGAAAAGATTTATCAGACAACTAGTCTAACCACTCTTAAAAACTGAGACTCAGAAAAATGAGGTAATTTGTTTCTCCACTACACATCCATAAGCCAAGTACCATCCCAGCAAAAAAGGAATCACCAAGTAATTGTGGGGAAGAAAGAAAATGGTGATCATATATTCTAGCTACACATGAACATGAACCATCAAATCTAGGCCTTTTTAGTTTGGACCCTTATAATGGTTTCCTAATCAGTTTGTTTCCCTTACTTCCAACATTTTCCCCTTCCAAACCCAAACTTATTCTTCATGACTGAGCTTGGCATATTGGGTCAGAAGACCTTGGTTCTAGTATTGACTCTTCCAGAAATTTGCTATGTCACTGTACTTTTCTGAACTTTGGTATCCTGATTTTTAATATTATGTGATTCCACTAGATAATTTCTAACAACTTCCAACCTCATTTCTTCCAGTTACAAAGTGTTATAATTCTATTTTACTTTCTACATCTTCTTATCCCTTTCTTTTTTTTTTTTTTTTTTTTCATGTCCGGCAACGGACCCCAACCCTCAGTGTCGCGCCCGTACCGGACCA
>NW_007728027.1:216142-261786 GCF_000696425.1 Galeopterus variegatus | reverse complement strand
GACTAGTCCCTTTCTTGTTCGCTTTTTCCCCAAAGGTATATTCACTATTTTGAAACTTCTTGTGAGACATTGTAAAGTCTGGATTTTGTTCTATATTTCTTTTTTCTTTTTTTTTTTTTTTTTTCTTTTTCCGTGTCCGGCAATGGATCGCAACCCTCAGTGTCGCGCCCGTACCGGACCGGGACCGGCAACGGGATCGCAACCCTCGGTGTTGTTCCCACGCCTTGCTCAGCCAGTGAGCGGGAACCGGTCTGCATGTGGGATCCGAACCCTCAGCGGGAGCGCCGCCGCGCTTCCCAATCAGCGCACTGTAGCAGTGCGCCACCGGGCCGGCCCCATCTTATCCCTTTCTGAAGATGGCAAAACACAGTGCCTTTTCTTTCTCTGACTTTCTATTAAAGCACAATGTAGAATTCTATTTTGTGTGCTCTGCACAAAACATATAATTGCTTTACTCATTACTAGTGTTTCATTGTGCTGTCAGACATGCCCTCCCTAACTGAATTATATACTCCAAAGGAGACAAGGAACATCTGAACATATCCTAAATATTTCACAAAAAGTTGTCAACTATGTCACAGATTATATATAAAAACACACTATTTACAGTCATCTACCATAAACCCTTATGTTAACCTTTTTTAAAAACTGCCTACGTGCATAAATAGTTTCTTATTTTTGGTTTGTGGTCACAAAAAGTTTGATGTTTCCACCTCAGATGAACTCCTATTTTCTTAAAAGCTAAGTTATATGTCAGACACATTGTTTATATAAAATAAGAGTCAACAATATATATCTGCATTCCATATTTTTCAACCAAATATGATCTTGCATATTATTATCTTGCAAAATATGGCATTCTTTCCCATTTGCTATAGATGGCTTTATAAAGAGCTGAGAATGCAGGCTCAATATATTATTAGTGAGAACTCAAGAGGTCTAGAATCTCACGAAGCCTTGCTCATCATTATTTGAAACATGTCCTTAATAATAACAAGAGAAAAGGTATGGAAATTCTACTAACCACAAAAGAATACAATGATTACCAAAAAAAAAGAAAATTTCAAATTAATAGTTGTATAAATATGAGATGATTAGTATTCCTGATAATATGATTTTAACTATTCTCCCAAAAAATATAATTCTAACTATTCTCTTTTGGAACTAGTCAATTACCGCATGATCCCCTAATATCTTAAAGCCACTAGTGATGCTTTAACCAGGCAAGTTTAAAGCGACTCATCCCGTTTCCCCTATAATTTGCCTGAAGGGTAGGAGAACTTTGTAAGTCGAAAAAAAGAACATGCTCAACATATCTTATAAAAGAAATTGAGGGGCCGGCCCGGTGGCGCACTGCTACAGTGCGCCGCTTGGGAGTGTGGCGGCGCTCCCGCCGAGGGTTCGGATCCCACATACAGACCGGTTCCCGCTCACTGGCTGAGCGAGGTGCAGGGGCGACGCCAAGGGTTGTGATCCCGTTGCCGGTCCCGGTCCGGTACGGGCGCGACACTGAGGGTTGCGATCCGTTGCCGGACACGAAAAAAAGACAAAAAAAGAAATTGATATGCTAAAATACATTTGCAATTTTTTTTAAGAAAACTAATGTCAAACCATAAAATGATGATTAGATCAAAGAAGTCTAATTCAGAATATCATTGAAACATAATAAAGCTGATTCCAAGATCAAACAATAAATATTATAAGCAAAATAATGAATAAAAAATTTTCTGTATAAAAAACAAAATTACAAAGTTTCCAAACTGTGCTTATATGGTGAGAGTGAACAAAAATCAGAAAGCATGTATTTAATTATCTCCCCAATCCAACTGTGATTAATTAAATGATCCACCTACTCTTTATAAGTTCCTGTTTCAGGATCTTCCGTCATGACATCATGTAGACCCTCCACTGAGATGTTTATAATCCCACAGAATTTATCTTGGATAACACTACAATAAAAGAAGAGCAAACAGGGTTAAAACTGGAGTATTTCAACAGGTAATTCTTTTTCTTTCGTAAATATCCTGTTGAACATGAAGAGAAATTTTAGTTCTGAAACACAAAGAAACAAAATATATTTCTTAAAGCAAAAATTTTACCTTTCCATATAACATTACAAATTTCTCTTTCACTAGATTACTAGTGTGTTTAAATACAAGAGGAATGAATTAGATAGGAAAGAGATATTTTAACATTCTTTGATTTATTTTAGTAGTCTTGTTTTAATTTTTTAGCTACAAATATAAAGATATGGAAGTGCTAACAATGAGAAATCTCTGCCCTTCTAAAGACACCATCAAGAAAAAGAAAAGATGCACCACAGTCTGTGAGAAAATATTTACAGAACATATATCTGGTAAAGAACTTGAATCTAGAGTATAAAAAGAACTCTAAAACTCAATAAGACAAATACTTCATTTTAAAATAGAGAAAATTTTGAACAGAACTTCACTGAAGAATACCTAAAGATGGCGTGTGAGTATCTGAAAGCATGCTCAATATCATTCGGCATTAGGGAAATGCAAATTAAAATCACAATGAGATTTTAATTAAAAGTAAAATTAAAAAGACTGACAATACCAAGTGCTGACAAGGATGAGAAACAACAGAAACTCCCATATATCACTAGTAAGAATAAAAAATGGCACATCCATCTTGGAAAACATGCTGTCAGTTTTTACAAACACGACTAAGCAATCCCAATCCTAGGTATTTACCCAAGACCAAAACAAGTACGAAGACTTGTATGTAAATACATATGGTAGTTTTATTCATAATAGCACCAAACTGCAAAACAACTCAAATGTCCATCAACTATTAAATGGATCAACAAATTGTGGAACACTTATTCAATAGAATAATACCCAGCTTACTTTTTACTAAAGGAACAAACTACAGATACATACAACAACATGGATAAATCTCAAAAACATTTTGCTAAGAGAAATAAGCCACACTCAAAAGCCTACATATCATATGACTTCATTTATGTAACTTTTTGGAAAGGCAAAATTATTCAATCTGTGGTTGCCTGGCAAAGGTACAAAGGGAACATTTTGGGGTGACAGAAACGTTCAACTTCTTGAGCATGGTAGTGGTTACACAACTGTGTACGTTTGTCAAAACTGCAACTTAAAAGGAGTTTTGTTATATGTAAACTATACCTTCGTAAACCTGACTTTTAAAAAAGTAAAAATATACTAAATTATACTATTTGAATTTAAAACTAACTGAATAACTTATAACTCCTGCCTCTAGAGAACTTACATCATTCCTACAACGGACATACCATGCATGTTTCTCATATTGTGTTAACACGCATAATTAATTTTTAAAATGTTCTGTAAAGTAGTTCCCAAGGCCAACACAATTTGTATTACGATCCCCCTTTGAAAAGTCAAACCTTTTGTCTATACATTCAAATGTGATCAAGTTCTGGAGAATTAAATCACCAGATAGACAAAATAATAACTAGTAGATATCACTGTGACACATTCTCATCTGCGCATAATACCTTATTGCAAGAGGATTATTTTTTGTCATATTTCCTTTATACGAGAACTAAAAAATTTCTAAAGAAACACATACACAATCTACCTCATTCAGTTCAGTGAGAAACACCCTAGAAAAAGAATTAGAAAACCAAAATTTTGCACTAAATTTCAGCCACTACTGTGTGACCCTACTGAAGTGGATTCCTTTCTTTAGGTATGTAAAATGAAGGTTGGACTCAGGGATGGCAGATGTGTAGGGGGAATATAAACATTTCCCCTTCCCACTGCAGAGCAATTCACCACTCACTAAACCATCAAAGTTTGTAGGACCTGAGGTTCCTTCTTAACACAGCAGCATTCTAACAGCTATCAACAATTGATCTCAATTAGTTCAAAAAGACAAAAGCCTGCTG
Source organism: Galeopterus variegatus (assembly GCF_000696425.1). Taxonomy (NCBI): domain Eukaryota; kingdom Metazoa; phylum Chordata; class Mammalia; order Dermoptera; family Cynocephalidae; genus Galeopterus; species Galeopterus variegatus. Next base: position 257,879 of record NW_007728027.1, on the reverse strand, counting down.
GGCTACAGTTTCCAAGGCCTATTGTAATATTGTTTAGGAACAATCCACTCAGGAAGCTGCCTTCTCTACTCACATCACCTCTAAGCATCAATCCCTTATCTTCTAAAAAAACCCCAAAACTTTCACAAGAAATCAGTAGAATTACTGAGTACTGTGTATTTCCTCAAAATACTGACTATGAATTTTCCTAATAGATATCTGGGTGTGATCATGTATTACTATGTAGTATGAATGTTAATTATGAAGTAATTCCATTAGAGAGAGAGAACCACGCTCACCCTGGAGTGTCTAGTAAGTGCCAGAGGAGGTGAGGCACAGATTCCAACTTCAGAGAAGGGGAAAATGACCACAGCCCAGAGTAGAAAGGAATGCAAACTGGCTTTGAATTGGAGATGCTGACTCCAGGGAATTGAATAAGAAGAGTGGAAAGGGAATATCCATGCCATATTCTGGATCAGTAAAAAGAGAAGTTATGTAATTATCTTCAAATCACTCAGGTTCAAAAAAGCACTCATCAAAGGGATACACCTCGATTACCACTCATCAAGCAGTTTGAGAAAAGTGCCCCCAAATAACAGGGAAAACAAAAAGCTAAAAGAGGCTTATACTTTCCTGGCACACAGAACAGGTATTTTTAAAAAAACAAACATAAAGAAATTATAAATTCTTTTCCTCTGTTGTATTATAAAAACATTCTCTGCAAATGTGTACATGTAACACTGTAAAAGGAAGCCTTTAAAAAAGATTTCTTTCATATACAGTATTCTTACTACAACCTTCAGCAACACAAAATTTTGAGTATTAAGCCTTCATTTCACTTTTTATTCACACAATTCTATAGACCCTGTTTTTTTTATAATACACAATCTTCCTGAATTAAGTGCTTTAAACTGTTATTAGATATTTAAAATGGAAACAATCAAGAGAGAGCTGTAAACCTGGAATAAAATGAAAAAGATTTAGAGGAAGAAAGGGAAGGAGAACAAACTTTGTGTTTAATGATAAACTTATTTACATTATCTCTTTAAATACAAGACAAGAACTAGGTATTATTTTCTCTATTTCTTAATGAAAACAGCCCAGTTTTTCTTTTATATGTTACATGTTGGAGTTATGAGTAAGATTTTATCAGAATTCTTCCCAGAACGTCATCTTCTAATAGCCCTCCCATACCCAACCATTCAAATCTGATGTTGGATACAATGTGGAAGAACTGAAGGTAGCCAGAGGAAACCATATAATCTGAGATCTCACTCAGTTCTTAACCCTGCAAACTATGGTTTACAGGCTGAGAAGTGACAGTTCATATTATCCAGAAAGACACAGCAATCCAGAGTCCCTGAAAGAATTAGCTGAACTCCATGCTAGTCTATATATGTCAGCCCTGCAGAAAAAACACAACTCAGGAGCTTTAATAATAATAATAATAATAATAATTACTGATTTACCAGGCAAAACCTAACATCTTGGTGTGGTCCAATGAACAGACTTCTGAAGACTGGCTCACTGTGAGCATCAATAAATAGGAGGTGGACTTGTACCAGGATACTATTTAATTTAAAAAGAAGGAAATGATCAGAATAAGTGGTCATATGTATTACCCAGTTTAACCCTTCCTCATGAGTAGGTCACTGTGGTTAAGTCCATTCATTTTAGTCAACATTAAGTGAGCCCAGAAAATGTGTCGGTCATCATGATAGGCCTTGGGGATAAAAAAAAAATGGCTATCTGAGAACTCAGAAACAAGGGAAGCTTAAAGTCTATTGCACAGAACTTTGAATGCACACAGGAAACAGTGTTGCATGTATAAATGTTAGGCGTTCTCTAACTCAAAGGAAAAAGTTAAGAAACGCTGTGCTATAAAGCTCAGGAGCCCATTACAGAGTAGAAATCTGCGAGGAGGACAAAGAAATTAAGAAACAAAATTAGATGTTGGTTATTTTTGTTTTAATCAAGTTATAATATCCTGAGTACTGCCTTTTTCAATTTTAGGGGTATTTCTGACTCATTAACTGGAACCCATCTAAAGTCAGAGTATCCTGTCCACAGGACTCTGCTAAGGCAACACTAGCAAATTATGATTCTCTAATTCTCATGGCTGGCCCCTGGGGACTTGATTTATTTTATCATCACTTAAGACTTTGGAATTTTCAAGGTAACTCATTTTTCATTGATTGCATTAGGATAGCTGTTTCTCCTAAAGGAACCCTAATTTTTATATGAAGTTTACATTTCACAATTCTAAATAGAACCCTATTGACTATTCATATTTCCTTACTACTGAGAGCTTCAAGGAGGAAAATGGGTGCTTGCTATTTCAGTCCCTTAAATTTCATTCTTTCTCCATAATTTAAGAACTTTCGAAGGCTATCAAGAACCTCACCAGGCTCCATTAAACCCACCTTTCCAAAGTTATAGCACATTACTCTTCCTTTCACTGGTTTCAGGCAGTTAAGACTTCACACCTCCTGAATATAATAGTTCCTGACTACAATATATCTGCTTACTCTCTTCTTGCTCCCCACTTTTTCTTTTCATCTCAATCCACACTTCCTTTATGAAACCTTCCCTGACCACTCTCTAAACCACTTAATTGAGCACTCTGTCCTTTGAATTTCTAGTAGCATAAAACCTCTGCTCTACTCTTTTGGCATGCAACTCATGTGGCACCTTCCATATTACTTTCTCCTAATGTCCTTTAACTTTTCATGCCTGCTTTCCCTAACATTTTAAGGAATTGAAGCAGAGACCATGTGTTACGTTTATTTTTTAAATATCCTACAGGGAAACATTATGCATAATGTGAACACTCAATACATAATTAAGGAAATTAATGATCCCAAAAGCTTGAGAACTGCCCTCCCTTGTTTCTTTTCACAATTTTATTTTTACTTCTTTTTAAAATTACAAGTACAGACAGCTGAGTTGTAGATAATAGATATTGCAATTGATTACACTAGCCATGAGCCAGAAAATAGAACTGAAGGTGGCTGTGTTGAAAATCTATTTCTGAAACACTCATTTTAGAAATTCCAGAGAGAGTTTAACATCAAGAATAAAAGATAGCAGAGAGAAAATAAAACCAAAAGGAAAGAATTATTAGTAACCTAAACACTTTCTTCACTTTTACTTGTCACACTTTTACTTTTCTTATTTATACACTCCTTTGATATATTACATTATCACGTTATTACCGTAGACACAAGTTACAAATGCTCTACAAAAAGAACACAGACCTTTCTAAACATTTGCCTGTTTTGTTCTTCAAGTATGTGATAAATGACGTTACATACATGCAATTAAATAGGTGAGGGCATAAAAAACTGTACTCAGCAAATACAGACCATTTGATCATTTAAACCAATTCCAAGTAGTTTCCAGTGAACTTTTTTCAGTCAAATAAACATGAATAAAACTATAATTCTTTAATCTTGTCTTACTATTCCCTAAAGGTATGGGTTTTAAGACATTTTCTAGGTATATAAAAGTATATAGCTATAGAGTATGTGAATTTCATGCAAAGTGATTTTCCCTTGCTTTTGAAAACTAAACACTAAAGAAAAAACAAATAAATTAATCTGTTTATTCGCTTGATTTAAAAACCATGCTGGCTTAAAACTATTTCTCTCATTATCATTATGAACTTAAACCGCAGGTGTTCAGAAAACTAAATACCCTTAGATAAAGTAAAATTTTCATTCTCCAAATGCACAAAGAAATGAAATACAGGCATACCTAGTTTTACTGCAATTTGCAGATACCGTGTTTTTTAAAACTTGAGGGTTTGTGGGAATCCTGCCTCAAGCAAGTTTACCAGCACAATTTTTCCAACACCATGTGTTTATATTGTGTCTCTGTGTCATATTTTGGTAATTCTCACAATATTTCATTTTTTTTCATTATTATTATATATGTCATGGTGATCCGTGATCAGTGATCTTAATGTTACTATTGTAATTATTTTGGGGCGCCACAAACCACGCCCACATAAGACGGCAAACTTAATGGACAAATGACAACATTTGTCCACTGATCAGCCATCTCCTATCTCTCTCCCTCTCCTTGAGCCTCCCTACTCCCTGAGACATAGTATAGAAATTAGGCCAGTTAATAACCCTACAATAGCCTCCTAGTGCTCAAGTAAAAGAGGTGCACATCTCTCACATTATTTCAAAGGCTACAAATGATTAAACTTAGTGAGGAAAGCATGTCAAAAGCTGAGGCAGGCCAAAAGCTCAGCCTCTTGCACCAAACAGACACGCTGTGAATGCAAAAAGTTCTTGAAGGAAATGAAAAGTGCTGCACCAGTGAACACACACATGACAAAAAAGTGAAACAGGCTTATTGCTGCTATGAAGAAAGTTTTAGTGGTTTGGACAGAAGATCAAACCGGCCACAATATTCTCTTAAGCCAAAACCTAACTCTAATTTAATGCAAGGCCCTTAAATCTCTTCAATTCTCAAAAAGCTGAGAGAGGTGAAGAAGCTGCAGAAGAAAAGCTGGAAGCTAGTAGAGGTTGGTTCATGAGGTTGAAGGAAAGAAGCCATCTCTGCAACATACAAGTGCCAGGTGAAGCAGCAAGTGCTGATGTAGAAGCTGCGGCAAGTTATCCAGATCTCGCTAAGACCATCAATAAAGGTGGCTACACTAAACAGATTTTCAATTGTAGATAAAACAGCCTTCTATTGGAAGAAGATGCCGTCTAGAATTTTCACAGCTAGAGAAAAGAAGTCAATGCCTGGCTTCAAACCTTCCCAGGACAGGCTCTCTTGTTTGGGGCTAATGCTGCCGGTGTCTTCAAAGCTAATGCTCCTTTACCATTCAAGATCCTAGTGCCCTTAAATTAGGTTAAATCTACTCTGCCTGTGTTCTATAAATGGAACAACAAAGCCTGGATGACAGCACATCTGTTTTCAGCATGGTTTACTGAATATTTTAAGCCCACTGTTGAGACCCACTGCTCAGAAAAAAAGATTCCTTTCAAAATATTATTGCTCATTGACAATGCACCTAGTCACCCAAGAACTCTGATGGAGAAGTACAATGAGATTAATGTTGTCTTCATGCCTGCTAACACAATATCAATTCTGTAGCCCATGGACCAAGGAGTAATTTTGACTTTCAAGCCTTATTATTTAAGAAATACATTTCCTAAGGCTATGCCTGCTATAGATGGTGATTCTACTGATGGATCTGGGCAAAATAAGTTGAAAATCTTCTGGAATTCCTTCCCCATTCTAGATGTCATTAGAAACATTTGTGATTCACGGGAGGACGTCAAAATATCAACATTAACAAGAACTTGGAAGAAGTTGATTCCAACCCTCATGGATGACTTTGACAGGTTAAAGACTTCAGTGGAGGAAGTAACTACAGATGTGGCAGAAACAGCAGGAGAACTGGAATTAGAAGTGGAACCTGAAGATGTGACTGAATTGCTGCAATTTCATGATAAAACTTTAACTGATGAGGAGTTGCTTCTTCTGGATCATCAGAGAAAGTGATTTCTTGAGATAGAATCTATTCCTGGTAAAGACATCAAGATGGCAGAATAGACAGTCCACAGCATCACTCTCCCCCACAACCCACCAATTTACAACCATAAAAAGCAAAGACTGCCAACGCAGGGCCACTGGAACTAGGGGGAGGAGGAGAGACCCACAGAGTTCGTGAAGAGGGAGAAGGAACTGCTCTGACCATTTCAAGCCCCAGCCACTTCAGGGCTGGCCTGGTGAGGGACAGGAAGAAGTTGCAGCACACGGAACAGAAGTCAGCAAAAGCTGCAGCTGAGCCTTTTACAGGAAGTTGCGGGGAGTTTGCAGGGGAGAACAGGGCCTTGGAGCATACCACACAAGCCCCCAAGCCAGCGAGATCACTGACAGGGTTCCTGTGGACCCGCATAGCAGCAAAGGGCCACAGCCAACTGAAAAAAGGAACCACACAGAGGTTGGTGAGTCATAGCGAGGGACTGCCACATAGCCCACCCCACAAGAAGCATTTGGAATGGGGGGAGGGAGGGAGGATAAGGCATCAGTGGAACACTGGGGTACTGAGTTTGCAGCTGATCTGCCTTACAATCAGCAACGGTCCACTCAGTGGAGACTGATCAGAGAGACAGAAATGAAGGAGGCTCAATTTGCTGGAAAGACTCTCCTGAACCAGAATTTCCACACAGCCCAGGTGTATCTGATCTCACAAGACCCAGAAGTGATTAAAAGGCTAATGATTAAAATATGATACACACAAAAAGCCTTCCCCAGAGAATCAGCAGCAAAGCAGCAATTTAGCTCAACTGCTTGGATCAAATGCTGGTCTCCCCAGGAAGTTCCCCCAATTTGGGAATTAACCAAAGGACAACAAATTAGTTCCAGTGCAAAGTTTAAGTGGAGGCAGCAGCTAATAATCAAACACAGAATTAAAAACAAAATCAAAAACAACAGACAAAGTACTGATATTAACCAGTAAAGGTCTACCACACCTATAAAACCTAAAAGAAGTAGCAGTCTCCTCAAATGGCTAAGCATCAATGTAAAGACATAAACACAGAGAAAGAACAAAGAAATATGACACAATCAAAAGAAACAAAGAAAGCACCAGCAATGGATCCTGAGGAGCAGCAGATTTATGAAAGGTCTGAAAGAGAATTCAGACTAACTCTCTTAAGGATGTTTTAGTCAGGGAGTCACAAGGAAATAATCCAGGAGCAGAAAGAGAAGCTTGACAAAGGAATTGAATCTATTAAAAAAAAAAAGAATAGAAATTCTAGAAATAAAGAATACATTATCTTAACTGAAAAACTCGAAAGAAAGCTCCAACAGCAGACTTTATTGACCTGAGAAAAGAATCAGTGAGCTGGAAGACAAAACATATGAAATTATCAAAGCAGATGAGCAAAAAGAAAAAGAATAAGAAAAAATGAAACAGAAGTACAGCAAATATGGGACTCCCTTAAGCAAAATAATCTCTGCATAATTGGCATATCTGATGAAGAGTAAAAAGGAAGAGGTGTAGAAAGTATATCTGAGGACATAATGGCTGAAACCTTCCCAAGTATGGAAAAAGATGACAGCATCCAGGTAAATTCAATCCAAGGAGGAACACTCCAAGGCACATCATAATCAAATTATTAAAAACCAAAGGCAAAGAAAGTGAAAGCAGGAAGAGAAAAAAAAAACATAACATTCAATGGAGCTTCAATACATCTCTCAGCAGATTTCTCAATAGAAAACCTACAGGCCAGAAGACAATGGAATGATATATTTAGGGTGCTGAAGAAAAAAAACAGTCAGCCAAGAATCATGCATCCAGCAAAACTAGCATTCAAAAATAAAGGAGAAATAAAGTCCCTCCCAGACAAAAAAAAAGCTAAGGGAATTGACCAACACTAGACCTGCCTTACAAGAAATGCTAAAGGAGTTCATCAATCTGAAAGACAATGTCTCTAAGGAACAGCAAGAAAACATTTGAAAGTGTACATAATTCATTTAAAGTAAGTGCACCGACAACCTCAGAATATTCCAGTGCCATAAGGCTGCTGAATAGACCACTTACATCCCGACTATGAAGACTAAAGAACAAATCTAATAAAATGATAACATATTCAAAACCATATAAGGTAATATTAAAAGATGTGACTTGAAACAACAAAATGTCAAAAACTGGGGGGAATGACACCAAAGCACAGACTTCACATTGTTTTTTTCTTTTTTCTTAGATATCAAAGTTAACTTATTAGTCTTAAATAACCTGGTATAGGTATAACATGTTTTTTTGTAAACCTCATGGTAACCATAACACAAAAACTTCTAAGAGACATACGAAAAAAGTTAGAAATCAAAATACACTGCAAGAGAAAACCACTCAAGGACAAAGACAGTGATATCAGAAAAAGAGGGGTGGGGGGGAAGAATCAACAAAACAATCAGAAAAAAAGGAACAAAATGACAGTAACTAGGCCCTATGTATCAATAATAATTCTAGATGTAGATGGATTAAATGTTGCAAATAAGACACAGTGGCTCAATGAATTATAAAATAAGAACCAGCAGTATACACTGCCTACAAGAAACTCACTTCGCCTACAAAGACACACACTGACTGAAAGTGAAGAGACAGAAAAAGATACTTTACACAAATAGAAACCAAAAAAGAACAGGAATAGCTATACTTACATCAGATAAAACAGACTTCAAGACAAGTAAAAAATAGACTTCAAGGGCTGGCCCGGTGGCGCACTCGGTAGAGTGTGGCACTCCCACCGAGGGTTCGGATCCCATATAGTAGACCAGTCTGCTCACTGGTTGAGCGCGGTGCGGGCATGACACCGAGGGTTGCAATCCCGTTGCCGGTTGCGGTACGGGTGGGCGCAACACCGAGGGTTGCGATCCCATTACCGGTCACGAAAAAAAACAAAAAGGGGAAAAAAAAAATGACTTCAAGAAAATTTTAAAAGATACGGAAGGTCATTATGTAATGATAAAGGGATCATTCAACAAGAGGATACAACAATGCTATATATATGCACACAACTCTGAAGCAACAAGTTACACAAAGCAATCACTATTAGATCTAACAGGAGAAACAGACTCAAACGTGATAATAGTTGGGGACTTTGACATGCCACTTTCAGCCAAGGACAGATCATCCAAACAGAAAATTAACCAGAAAACATCAGAATTGATCTCAACACTAGGCCAATTGGATCTAACACACATATATAAAATGTTTCATTCAAGAGATACAGAACACACATTCTTCTCAGCAGTATGTGGACAATTCTGAAGAACAGACCATATGTTAGGTCACAAAACAAGTCTCAACAAATTTTAAAACACTGAAATTGGAACAACTACCTTGTCTGACGCAATGGAATAAAACTAGAAATCAATAACAAAAAGGATGCTACAAACTGTACAACTACATGGAAATTAAACAACATAATACTAAACAATGAATGGGTAAAAGAAGAAATCACGACATATATCAAAACCAACTCGAAATTACAGACTTATACATAAGACCCAAAACTATAAAACTCCTAAAAGGAAACATAGAGGAAACACTTCAGGAAGAAGGACTGGGCAGACATCAAGAGTAAGACCCCAAAAGCACAGGCAACAGAAGAAAAAATAAACAGCAAAAGAAACAATTAACAGAGCAAAAACACAACCTACAGAGTGGGAGAAAATATTCGCAAATTATGCATCCAACAAAAGGTTAGTATCCAGAATATACAAGGAACTCAACCAACTTAACATAAAAAGACAAATAACCTGATTAAAAAATGGGCAAATGGGCTAAATAGGCATTTATCAAAGGAAGACATACAAATGGCCAACAGACACATGAAAAAATGCTCAATATCACTCAGCATCAGGAAAATCCAAATGAAAACCACCACAGTGAGATATCATCACTTGCGAGTTAGACCAGCCATTATAAAAAAGAGAATAACATATGCTGGTGAGGATGCAAAGAAAGGGGAATTCTCCTATATTGTTGGTGAGACTGTAAATTAGTACAGCCATTATGGAAAATAGTATGGAGGTTCCTCAAACAAATACAAATAGAACTGCCATATGATCCAGCAACCCCACAGCTGGGTATATACCCAAAAGAATGGTAATAATCATGTTAAAGGGATACCTACACTCCCATGTTTATCTCAGCTCAATTTACAATAGCCAAGTTGGAACTAACCTAAATGTCCATCAACAGATGACTAGATAAGGAAAATGTGGTATATATATACAATGGAATACTACTCTGCCATAAAAAGGAATGAAATTCTGCCATTCACAACAAAAGGGATGAACTTAGAGAAAATTATGTAAAGTGAAATAAGCCAGGCACAGAGAAATACCACATGTTCTCACGCATAAGTGGGAGCTTAAGAAAAAGAAAAACAGAAAGATGCAACAATCATAATTTGTTGAACTTTCAAAAGGAGACTGTGGAACTGAGGCCACAAAGGTGGGAAAGGGCAGAGTCGGTGGTGGGGGGCTGGTATTGAGAAATTGGTAAGAACACAAAAAATGATTACATTGTATAATGATACAGTAATAGAAAAAAAAAGGGAAATCAAAAAGGAATTTTAAAAATTCCTGGAAACGATCAAAAATGAAAACACAACATACCAGAACCTATGGGATACAGCAAAAGCAGTTATGAGAGAAGTTTATAGCAATAAACACCTACAAAAGGAAAGAAGAAAGATTTCTGATAAACAATCTAACATTACACCTCAAAGAACTAGAGAAACAAGAACAAACTGAAACCAAAATCAGAAGATGAAGAGAAATAACAAAGATCAGAACAGAAATAAATGTAGTTTAAAAAAAAATTGTTGAAAAAGTTTTTGTGAAAAAGAAAAATTGATAAACCTTTAGCTAGACTAATGAAGAAAAAGAGAGAAGACAAATAAAATCAGAAATGAAAAAGGACACATTACAACAGATACCACAGAAATACAAAGGATTGTGAGACTACTACAAGCAACTATATACTAACAAACTGGAAAACCTACAGAGAATGGATAAATCCCTGGACTTATACAACTTACCGAGAGTGAATCATGAAGAACTAGAAAACCTAAACAGACCAATAACAAGTAATGAGATTGAGGTAGTAAAAAAAAGTCTGCTAACAAAGAAAACCCCAGGACCAGATGGCTTTACTGCCTAATTCTACCAAACACGTAAAGAACTAATACCAATTCTTCTCAAACTCATCCAAAAAACTGAAGAAGAGAGAATACTTCCAAACTTGTTCTATGAGGTAAACGTTAACTTTATACCAAAACCAGAAAAAGATACAACAAAAAAAGAAACTATAGATCAATATCCTTAATGAACACAGATGCAAAGATCCTCCATAAACACTACCAGACAGAATCCAGCAACAAGTTAAAAAGTGGGATTCATCCCAGGAATGCAATGATGGTTCAACATACTCAAATCAATAAACATAATACATCACATCAACAGAATGAAGGAAAAAACCCATACAATCATTTCAATAGATGCAGAAAAAACATTTGATAAAACCCAATTCCTCTTCGTACAGGCCAGCCCCTCTCTCTCCTCAAAAATAGGGGAAAAGCATTCAACAAACTAGGTTTAGAAGGAACATACCTCAACACAATAAAAGCCATATACATCAAACCCAAAGCTGGTATCATACTCAATGGACAAAAAGTAGAGGCTTTTCCTCTAAGATCTGGAACATGACAAGGAGGCCCACTCTCCCCACTCTTATTCAACATAATACTAAAAGTTCTAGCCAGGACAATAAAGCAAGAGAAAGCAATAAAGGGCATCCAAATTGAAAAGGAGGAAGCCAAACTATCCCTATTTGCAGATGACATGTTACTATACATAGAAAACCTTGAAGACTACCAAAAGATTACTGGAACTAGTAAGTCAATTCAGTATAGTGACAGGACACAAAATCGACAAACAAAAATCAATAGCCTTCTTATACACCACCAACAAAAGAGCTGAAGAGATCAAGAACATTAATCACATTCACAGTAGCTAGCAAAAAATGAAATACTAAGAGTAAATTTAACCAAAGACGTGAAAGACCTCTGCAATGAAAACCATAAAACACTGGTGAAAAAAACTGAAGAGGACACAAATAAACGGAAAGAGATCCCATGTTTGTGGGTTGGAAGAATTAACATCATTAAAATGTCCATTTTATCCAAAGCAATCTACTATCGAAATCAACACAATCTCTATCAAAATACTAATGACATTCTTCAGAAAAATAGAAAAAATCTTAAAATTTGTACAGAACCTCAAAAAGCCCCGTATAGCTAAAGCAATCTTGAACCAAAAGAACAAAATTGGAGGCATCACACTTCCTGACTTCAAAATATAGTATAATCCTATACAGTAACCAAAACTGCATGGTACTGGTATATAAATAGACAAATAGATCAACAGAAGAGAACAGAGAATACAGAAATAAACCGAGGCAATTACAAAGCCAGCTGATTTTCACCAAAGGTGCCAAGAATATACAATAGGGAAAGGACAGCCTCTTCAATAAATGGTAGTGGCAAAACTGGATACCCACATGCAGAAGATTGAATTAGACCCCTATGTCTCATCATACACAAAATAAATCAACTCAAAATGGATGAAATACCTAAATTTAAGACTGGAAACTATGAAACTACTAGAAGAAAACACAGGGGATTGTCATGGGTTTGGTTTTCGTACAGGCCAGCCCCTCTCCCCCCTCAAAAATAGGGGAAATGCTACACAAAATGGGAGTCGGCAGTGCTTTTTTGAACAAGACCACAAAGGCACAGACAAGTAGTACAAAAATACACAAATGGAACTACATCAAACTTAAGAGCCTCTGCACAGCAAAGGACACTATCAACAAAGTGAAGAGACAACCTACAAAATGGGAGGAAGTGTTTCCAAACTACACATCAGACAAGGAACTAATATCCAGAATATATAAGTAACTCAAACAACTCAACAGCAAAAAAACAAATAACCCAATTCAAAAATGGGCAAAGGACCTGATAGACCTTTCTTAAAAGAAGACATAGGAATGTCTAATAAACACATGAAAAAATGCTCAAAATCACTAATGATCGGGGAAATGCAAATTAAAACCACAATGATCTCACCCCAGTTAGAATGGCTATTATCAACAAGACAGAAAAGAACAAATGCTGGCAAGGATTCTTTTTTGGTGGGAACATAAATTGGTACTGCCATTGTGGAAAACAGTACAGAGGTTCCTCAGAGAACTAAAAATAGATCTACCTTACAACCCAGCTATCCCACAGGGTATCCCACTACCCAAAGGAAATGAAATCAAAAAGACACCTATACTCTCACGTTCACTGCAACACTATTCACAATAGCCAAGAGATGGAATCAACCTAAATGTCCATCAGTGGATGAATGGATTAAAAAACTGTGGTATATATACACAATGGAATAATACTGAGCTCTAAAAAGAAATTATATCCTATCATTTACAGCAACATGAATGGAACCATAAACCATCATGTTAACTCAGGCACAGAAAGACAAATACTACATGATCTCACTCATATGTGGAATCTAAAGGGAAAAAAAAGTGGTTCTTGTAGTAGAGTAGAATAACGGTGGTGAAGGGGAGAGAAGTCGTGGACCAATGCATACAAAACTATGCTATCCACCCTGAGTGAATCATTGTGTGGTACATGCACTTATTGAAACAACACAGTGTACTCCACAAAAATAAAGTTGAAAAAAATATTTTAAATTTTTTAAAATTGCATTTATTATGATTAATTATATTCAATTAAAAGAATATTAATTTGACAAAAAAATGACAACAAGGGATTTAGAATATTACATAATCTGAGTTGATAAAGGACAGCAGCAGGGTTTGAGAAGACAGATTCCAATTTTGAAAGAAGTTCTACTGTGGGTAAAATACTATCAAACGGCATTGCATGCTGCAGAGAAATCTTTCATGAAAGGAAGAGTCAACTGGTGCAGCATACTTCATTGTTGTCTTCTTTTACAAAATTGCCATAGCCACCCCAGCCTTCAGCAATCACCATTCTGATCACTTAGCAGCCACCAACATGAAGTCAAGACCCTCCATGAGCAAAAAGATAACAACTCACTCAAGGCTCAGATAATCGCTAGCATATTTTAACAATAAAGTATTTTTTTCATTAATGTATGAACACTATTTTTTAGAAGTAACGCTATTGCACACTTAATAGACTACAGTGTAGTATAAATATAATTTTTATATGTATGAGGAAACTAAAAAATTTGTGTGACCTGCTTTATTGGGATATTTCCTCTACTGAGGTGGTGTGGAACCAAACCTGCAATCTCTGAGGTATGTCCATATTCTAATATTCATTGGTTAGTCTATATAATAAATATGGGATTGAACATAAACAGGTCTCCAGTTTCTGCTTGTCCAATTTTTATTAGTATTTTTCTAGTGAGCATTTTCACTCCCATTTTTTAGATAAGTAATCCATCATCATACAGCATGTGCCTTAAATGATCTCTAAGGGATGACTTCACATATTTCCATCACATCTCTGTCCCCATAATCCTAAGAGGAAAACAGGCAAAGATACACAGAAAAATTTTCAAATAATTTTTCAGAACAATTTCATAAGCTAAAATTAATAATGCAAAAGTTTTTCATAATAGCAGGCACAAGAAAGAAATGAATTAGAACATTAACCACTTTAAGAAATTTCTCAGATCTAACCAGATCATAATTATATGATTTATACATCATACCTAATTAATATTTAAAGTCACTCTTCTATTACTATATCTTAAATATAGGAGGTAAGTAAACTTGGGGTAATTCAAGAAAAAAAGGTTTTAGGCACTAAAAGCCACAACCAAATAAAATATTCTCTTAACTTTATTTCTCTGCTTATATCATTTAACAGGATTAAGCAAAGGAATGCAGTATATTAAAAGAAAGTGCCAAAGGAAGAACATCCTGATTTACCACTCTTATTCCAAAGTTTCTACAGCACAAGAGACTTCAAAAGTGGCAATATTTACAATTAGGTTTTTTCCCTCTCCAGATACTTTCCAGTACCTAGGCTGTAAATACTTTTGTCACTTAAATGGAAACATACATCCTTTCTACACAGTAATGGAAAAAAGTATATTAATAAATCCAGTTCCCCTGACAAATACTGGCAAGGAAATAGGCTAAAAATTCACAGTGGAAATTTACTATCTTAAAATGAGGTTGATTTTTTTTGCATTCAACAATGAGCCTTACAATGTTTTTTAGATAATAAACCATTCCTCCAATTGCCCTGGGTTTTTTTGTGCACACACACACACACACAGAGCCCCCTACCCCCTCCAAAAAAAAGTCATTACCTGCAAGACTATAAGAAATAACTAAAATTATCTATGTGTAATGGGATGAGAAGACATTGCCAATCTATACGATTTTCAAGTGAAAGACTATGCTATAAGAAACAAAGTCCAATGACAACATACTAAATTTCTATGAAAAGGAGACGTTCGATGATTAGGACAGAATTGTTTTGGGGGAAAAAAATTAAGATGAAAAAAACTCTTACCAATGCTTGTTTTGGATACTTATAAAAGTCACTTGACAGAATTGGTTCTTGTTTTTTAAAAAGGTGCATAAAGGAATTTAACAGAGATATGGTAATTATCGAATTGGGGGTATGACCTCACCATTGTAAATGCTGGAAATTGTTGAAAACAAAGCTATACAATAAAATAGTTACAAGGTAATCATTAAAATATACCTTGAGAACAAATTTAAAATGCCAACTGCTGTGTTAATGTTATTACAGTTACATGAAAAGGTACTTGTAGTTTGGGATTAAATTCCTGGGGAAGTCCTATATGTCACACAGCTCAGACCAAAATGAACATAATGTGCTCTGAAATACAATGTTACATGATCAAAGGGGATATTGACTGGTAATGATGAAGACACTGATGTCAATAATTTGTAAGAAGCCTTTGAGTAAAACTATATCATGAAATAAGAGAAAAAAATAAATCCCTGTAAAGTAACATATTACATTATTTTAAAATATGTATGTGTAATTAAATTAACTTCATATAAATAGACATTTGACTAATTTTGTTACAGCTTTAGAAGTATAATGTATTGAAGCTGACCAAAAAACCTTACATAGTTTTCTTATAGGCAAAATGGGTGATCGTCTTATATTTAGATCTGCATTATGCAGGCTCACTGCCAAATTCCTCCTACACAATGCTAGCACATTCAATAACCTTCCTCTTAGCCCTGGAATCCTAAGCACATCTGCATCCTTCTAATGTACTCCTGACAGTCTCATAAGCATTTTAAGCCTAAGACATCCAACACCAAACTCATGAGTGCTTCCACAACAAAAACAAAGAAACTAAAAACAAAACAGAAAATCAAAACCAGGCTTTCTTCCATTTTTCCTTATCAGAGTAACGAGCATCTCTATCAACCCAGTGACTTGAGCCAGAAATCTGGGATTGAGTTTTGACCTTTCTTCTCATTCACCCTTCCAACACCCAATTCATCACCAAATACTGTCATATTTAGTTCTGAAATTTGTCTTTGTTTCTACTTCTCTCTATATTAACACTGTCTTAAAAGCCAATTCTGCTCTAGTCTGAACTTCTGCAAAATGTCCCAAACGGGGAAAATTTTACTCTGGGCTTCCTTTAAGCTGTTCTCTATAGCAGACTAGAGTGCTCTTTTGCTAAATCTGATTATCTTTCTCTTGCTTTAAAGCAGAAACTATATCACCTTTTGTAGTAGATTGAATTATGTTCCCCCAAAACTCACTGAGGCTTGAACTGTGTCCCCCAAGTTTTATGTATTAGAAACTTAGCCCCCACTGTGACTGTTAAGAGGGTGGGCAATCCTAGTTTGGTAATTGGAAGGTGGAGCCTTGAAGAGGTGGATTGTAGGACCACGCTGTAGTGAATGGATTAAAAATGGTGGTCAGGGGCATGGTTCGGAGGGCTTTAAAAGGAGAGGAGAGTCTGTCTTCTCTCTCTCTGCTCCTACCACCTTGCAATGTGAGGCCTCTGGGTCATTGTCACCACCACCAGATGGTCTTTGGACTTCCCAGCCTCAGAAACTGTAAGCAATAAATGTCATTTTTCTTTATAAATCACCCAGTTTCAGGTGTTGTTATAGCAACACAAAACGTACTAATACACCTTTCAATAACTTTCCATTACATTTAAAAATCCAAACCCCTAAACCTAGTTTTACTCAGTCCTTCTAACCTCACACTGCTCTCCAGCTTCCCCTGCTTTCATTGACAAATGCTTTGTAATTTCTGGGATTTCACAGGGCTTTCCCTCTGGAGGAATTCTATTGCCTGAATTTACCCTGTTAGTTGTATTTACAGTAAGTGGGTACAGTCCTGATTCTACATGACGGTATTTAAGAAGGCTTTCACAGATCACAAGCAGATAATTGAGGAAAAGGGGTTTTGAAAGTTGAAGCATTAGGAAACTGCACTAGAACATAAAAACTTTTGCTCCTTGGGGCCTCAAACAAAAAAAGAGATAATATAAATTTATATACTAAGGCTAGAAAAAAGAATATCATAAAGGGTATCTGGCAAAAAGCAATTAGGTTTTCCAAGGCCAAAGATCCAAACTAAGAACAGGCTAGGGTTTATGCACATATACTGGACACTCAACAGACATGTGAAGAAATGGAGACAAAAGAAAAAAGACATATACATATATAAGGTCTCCACATTATTCAGGGTAAGAAAACAACTTCCTACTAAAATATTGTGTCCTCTACTATATCACATGATGCCTCAAGAGTAAGAAGCAATGAAACAAGGCACATCTGAACCAGCAGCAGGTATACAATACATACCTCTTATTCATGCTGCTTTCAAAGATATTTCTCTCTTAGGCTACAAGGCATCCCACAATAAAAGTGTGCCACCACACAAGTCTACCAACTTCAGCAAAGTGTTGACTAGTGGTAGAGGGCATTTAAAAAAAAAAAAGAAAGAAACCATGTTAGGGACAGTACAATACAGGTATAGAAAAAATGTGCCTATCATCTTGCTGTTATTGTTCTATAACTGCGAAATCATTAAGAAACTAGATAGTAAACAATTTGAGAAAACTGATTCATATCTCCCCACTACCCTAAGGGCTCATAGGCAAGTCTAATAACAGAAAAGACAAATATTAATTTTAATGAGAAATGAAATAGGTCTTTTCAGGAGAAAAAAAATTAAGTTACTGTTCAGTAGGAGATGGGCATAAATAAAGTCTAATGGTAAACAGAATATCCTTTTGTTTTGTTTCACATACCCCACTTTCCTTCCTCTTACTCAAAGGAGCACATCATATTACAAGTCCATACATATGTTTTTCTAGCTTATAGATCAGTAACAGAAGATGAGTGAAAGAGTTGGATCCGTACAACAAGGAAGAAAAATATCTAAACAGGACAAGGGGAAGGGCATGTGAAACTGACCTGGAGGGAAAGCCTATCATTAAAACTATTTTTCAAAAGCTTGTAAAAGGTTCCCTAGGCTTTCTTGTCCCATTTTTGCACTGCCTAAAAACAAATATGGAAGATTTTATTGTTATTTGTTGCTGTGCAGGTAAGATAATTGAGTAAAAATGTCCTAATTCTACGCTGGTTCTCCTTCACTTCACAGCTTAAACACTTAGGTGTTTATATAATTCATAAGCTCAAAAAATGTCCACATGTGAGGGGTCTTCAAAATGTTCATGGGAAATGCATATTATTGAAAAACTATGAATGGATTTCAAAAACTGTTTGCACCAAAATAAACTCATACTAACTTGTTATAAAATGTTTGAATGGGATCTAGTTTGAGGCACTAAGAAAGATAAGACATCACTTTAAAAAGAGCCCATATCAGAGCAACATGAATTCTGCTAAAATTGAAGCAAGAGTAAACATCAAATTTATGGTGAAGCATGGGTGGAAGAATGGCGAAATTACTGATGTTTTACAAAAAGTTTATGGGGACAATGCCCCACAGAAATCAGCAGTTTAAAATGGATAACTCATTTTAAGAAGGGATGAAACAATGTTAAAGAGGAAGCCTGCAGCAGCAGACCATCCAAATCAATTTGCAAGGAGAAAATTAATATTATTCATGCTCTAACTGAAGAGGATCAATGATTAACAGCAGAAACAATAGCCAACACCACAGACATCTCAATTGGTTCAGCTTACACAATTATGACTGAAAAATGAAAGTTGAGCAAACTCTGCTGGATGGATACCAAAACTGTTGTGCCCAGATCAGCTACAGACAAGAGCAGGGCTTTCAATGGAAATTTTACACAAGTAGCATCCGGATCCTGAAATATTTCTTCAAAGATTAAATGAGAAATGAAAGATGAAACAGGAGATGAAATATGGCTTTACCAGCATGATCCTGAAGACAAAGCCCCATCAAAGCTATGGCTATCAAGAGGTGGAAGTGGTCAAGTCAAAGCAAAAGTGGACTAGGTCAAAAGCAAAGGTCAAGGGAACAGTTTTTTGGGATGCTCAAAGCATTTTGCTTGCTGATTTCCTGGAGGACCAAAGAATAATATCTGCTTATTATGAGAGTGTTTGGAGAAAGTTAGCCAAGACTTTATCAGGAAAATGTCCGGTAAAGCTTCACCAGAGAGTAGTTCACCACAATGCTCCAGACTGGTTCTTCTCATCAAACAAGGACAGTTTTGTGACAGCTTTGATGGGAAATCATGAGGCATCCACCTTAAGGTCCTGATTTGGCTCCTTTTGACTTTTTATTTTCTAATCTTAAAAATCTTTAAAGGGTACCTATTTTTCTTTAGTTAAGAATGTGAAAAAGACTATTGACATGGTTAAATTCCCAGGACCCTTAGTTCTTTAGGGATGGACTAAATGGCTGTTACCATTGTTTACAAAAGTGTCTTGAACTTGATGGAGCTTATGTTGAGAAATAAAGTTTATATTTTTATCTTTTAATTCAATTTTTTCATGAACTTTCTGAAGTCCCCTTGTATGTTATGTTTGAATGTTCTCTTTCTTGACTTGAGTGGTAGCTACACGGGTATATCTACTTCTGTACGTGATTTATACAACCAAAAATGTTTGTAAAATCTGTTTGTAACATAACGGCAAATGTTTGTCATGTATTAACACCAGTGTAGGGAGGATATGACTAAATTCTACTACTACTTGGAGGATTCCTAAAAATAAAATATACAGAGCAACAGGAAAAAAGCGAATAAAAATCTGTCCAACAGTTGTTGACTCAAAAGACACAGATGGTCATGAAGCAAAGTGGATCAACAAAGTAACCCTGGAATTGTATGTATGAGAAAGTCCAAGGCTCTCCTAAGAGTAAAAAGTTGAGGGAGAACAAAGTATCTGTAGATCTTTCCCCCCACTACTTACAAGTTCTACACAATTTCCCCACTCTCCCACAATCTCCACCCTTACCTCTCCCCATCACATAGCCTCCAGCTATCAAAACACAAGCATCAAAACAGAAGACCATGAGACACCTTAGGCTTCTTTACCCCAGCCTCCCACTCCATTACCTGTGGCTTTCTTCTATTTACTGGTAACTCTTGTTGAAGTCTCTGTCCCATACCACTAAAGCCGTCACCAAAATGTGACACCAAATGTCTCTACTCCATTGACAGGGGGCAGTTGGGAATAAGTTTCCCAGTTATCCCAGAAGGGAGAAAGATGTCTGTAAAATTCCACACTGGAATTACAAATTTATTTAAAAGTTATATACTTTTAAATTTATAATATTATAAGTAAATGGTAGTTGAGTTCTATACTTACTTATTATGAGGGGAAAAAATTTTTTGGTATGCCCTGGAAGTTTAACCACCTTTATAACACTTAATGGAAATAATGAATTCTTTAACTGAAACTATCCTTCTAAAACACATTCTCTCTCTTCCTTTTTTTCTTTTGGTGGCTGGCCTGTACAGGGATTGAACACTTGAACACTAGACCTTGGTGTTAACAGCACCACACTAACCAACTGAGCTAACCAGCCAGCCCAACTCAATCATTTTAAATTAGAGCCTGTGTATTCCTGAGTGCTCTAATCAAGAACCTTTAATAACTGGTGGAAAATAAGAACTTGCAGTAAATGGTAGAGAAATACAGAAATCTTAAGAAGGGGAAGCTTCCTTAGCTTCTTTTACTTTAGAAAATTATTTGGCTTTAACTTAGCTGTTTTGTTTAATACAGGGCTGCTCAAAATGTGAAACAATACAGAAATAATAGCAAAAAATGGCTATGTACATATCACTTCAATTACACCTTAAGTAACTTTTTAAACATGTAAATATCAAAGTATAGTGAAATGTGAACTGGCTAACATTTTCAAATGGAGTGGCCAGGTGACAAAGACTGAAATCAGCACTTAATAAATACCACTGATAGCTCCATATATAAATTGGTATTAATACAATTAAAGTTTTCTAGTTGAGTCTAAATCAATTAGAAGTTATATATAAATACACAAAAAAAATTGGATAGATTTTCCAAATTGCCTTCTTTGGAATTGGGAATTTTGTTTTAAGATGAAGATAAATACTACGTTACATACATTTTTTTCCAAATTTCAAATAACCAGTTATGTTGCTCCTGAACATCTTTAAGAAGGAATGATTTAGGTAGTAAAGAAGAAGGACATGGAGGGGTTTTTACCTTTTACTTTACATATCTCTGCATTGTGTGAATTTTTTCCCAATGAACATGTGCTTTTAGTAATTAAAGAAAAAACTTACTTGTTTTTGAGTTGTAGGAGTTGGAAAGAACCGAGAAAGAAAAGAACTATATTATTAAAAATATCTTTCAAGATGAAAAAAAATCACATACTCTTCCACAGTAAAACAAATAATTTAAGAAAAAACAGATTTAAAATATATTCACATTTTCTGCTGAAATTACAATTAAAGGCAAAACTTTAAGCTAGGCAGGGAAAAGAAGAACACTGTTTGAAAACTCTTTCGGATGGGGGGTTCTTTAATTTCTCTTTGCAAGTTCTAATATATCTCAAAACCACTCCTCAGCTCCTTTCTGTTTTTCTCTCAGTATCTTAATGCAGTGGTTCTCAGTGTGTGATCCCCAGACCAGCAGTATCAGCAAACTTGTTAAATTGAAAACTCAATAGGCCCCACTCCAGACCTACTGAATCAGGAACTCTGGTAGGGGTGACGGAGGAAGCAGGGGATGGCAAACTATGTTTTAATGGCTCCCAGGTGATTCTGAGTTTGAGAACCACTGTCTTAGGATATAATGGACAATACGGCACCTTCTTATAATTATTTCCACTTCACAATATAAATTCAATGATTATCACTTGGTTTAAACACTCTCAGATTATTTCAGGCTAATTTCATATGGATGGTATTAACATTTAATAATAAATAATACAAATTTGTGGTAAGAGGAAGGAGAGACACAAACATGAAAGATATAATGCTTAAGAGAAAATTTTAAATACTTATTTGTGGTTCAGGTTACTATTAACAGATCAATGAGCATGGGCACTTACCATATTTCTAATATTCTGCAGAGTGCTATACAAATATAAATTTATGCTAGTAGAGAAAAACATTACATTACTTCCATGACTTCAATTATCATCTCTATTAAAGATTCTCAAGACAGGCTACTAACATCTCTTGGGGCTCCTTTATCTTCTACAAGGTCTTATTCTTCCCCACTTACCTGTCTCCCAAAATCTTGGCCTAAGTGTTTGATGTTATTGTAAAGAGTGTATCATATACTTCTGGTATACTAGATGGATGAAAATTTAAGAATTATTGGCCTTTACCAGATAGACCCGGAACTTCTGCCTGTTAGATATTACCACTTGGAGATCTGATATGAACTTCTAATTCAATCTATCTAAAATTGAGCTCATCATTTTGCCCCCACCCATATCTCCACTCGTCTTGTTTCCTTAGCTCAGTGAATGAACCACAAAACTGCCTAAGCCAAATCTAACATCTTTGACTTCTTCCTCACCCACCACCCCTCAGCCAATCACCAAGGTGGTTCATTTAACTTCCAAAGTAGTTTTTCATCCATCTATCCTCTCTGCCCCAGTACCCTGGCCCAGGCATCCAGCACCTCTCTTCTGGATTAGTGATTCAGAATCCTACACAATTAATCCTGCTTCCAGTCTTACTGCTCCTTTCAGAAAGACTGAATTTTCTAAAGGGTATAATTCCATTTCTTAAAATCCTTCAATGTTGCCCTCAGGATAAAGCATGAAATTACAATGGCCTTCATCATCTGATAGTTCTCTCTAGCTTCAAATCTCACACCACCACTCACAACTCCAGCTGTACTGAATTTTAATTCCTGAAAAGCAGCATTCTTTCTTTCTTTAACCCTTCTGACATGGCGTTACTCAGATCTCTTGGGCTAATTTCTATTTATCTTTGATAATGCAGTTTTGATGTCACTTTTTTCATAAAGCCATCTCTCATCTCCACATGTTATACCCAATAGCATCTCCAAGGACAGTACTTACCATATTGTACAGTAACCATGTGTCTTCTACAGATTTCAAACTCTACTGGAAATAAGAATGTCTATTTCTTCACAATTATGATTACATACAGCACGATATTAAAAGTATGACCTCGGCTAGCCAGTTAGCTCCGTGGCTGGAGTACAGCCTTATAACACCAAGGTCACAGGTTCAGATCCCCTTGCCAGCCAGCCACACCCCCCCCCCAAAGAGAGATTAAAAGCATGACCTCTAGTCAGATAAACCTAAAAAAGTGACACAAGCCGTGAGAATTTGGGACAGTTACTTAAACTCACTCTGCCCAAGTTTTCTTACCTGTAAAATATAAATAGTACTATAAGGGTACTTCAAAAGTTCATGGAAAAATGAAATTAAAAGATATGAATCTTTCCATAAACTTTTTGAAGAACTCGTACTTTACAAGACTGTTTATGAATTAAATGTGAAATGTATTTAGTATAGTGCTTGGTACACAGAAATCTTAGCTATTATTATTAATTAACATATAACACTACCTATCAAAGAAAATATTTGCTGAATAAATACACTTCACAAATTATTAAAAACATACATTTTAATAATGCTAAACTCATATAATGCATTTTATTTCCAAATAAAGTATAAAATTCTATAAGGGGGCTTGAGCTGTATTATGTCCAAGGTACTGAAGTTTTCTTATAGCTAATATTTAGTTGCATTATAAAGCAGAGTGTTCAAAAAGAATGACCTGTGCCTCATTTTCAGGAACAATTGGTTTATTAAGTCGAATCTGCTCCAAACCAGAGCTTTCTAGAGAACTTGGGGAAGTGTTACAGATTGAGGCGGTTACATTATACCTTGCTGACTGATAAAAGCTGTAGTATTCAAGTCTATTTTCCCCTGAGTTTTCCGGTGTCTTAAGTTTTTGTTTAAATTGAACAATTTTGTAGATCAAAAAAATGATTAGAACACATGCTAAGATGAAAAAAGCTAGCAAAATGTCAAAAGCTTCATTCAACTTCTCAACTTCTTGTGTACAAATTAGAGATGTTTTCCCTGACACTGAAGCAGCATCAATTGGTAGAGCACTGTTTTTTTCCAAGGTCAAGTTCACAGAAGATGTAAGCTGTATTTGCACAGGTAATACTGCAGTAGTCTCTAACGGATTACCAAAGGCATTCTCTTGAAAAGATCTACTGGAAGGTGACGTACGAATTCTTTCCCAGAAAGTAACACTCTCAGTCTCAGTATTTTCCAAACGTTTCTCATTTGTAGTTACTTTATGCCAGGCCATCATTAACGCAGTGGTCTTGTGATGAATATGAAGAGATTTTACAGCCCAAGCTCTGGATACATTTGTCGAAGATGTAAGGCAATTTGTAATATCAGTCCACTTAATATAACGTAATGCTCTGCCACGCATGGATGGGGGATTCTGACAATAGATGTTTAGAGCAATGGCTGAAGACGCTAGCCAGTCTTGAAGGCCCAAAAGTTTGCAGTTACATTCCCAAGGATTATAATTTGCCTGAAGATGAGTCAATGAAGACAATGGCTTAAGGACCCTTGGATGTAAGTCTGTAAGATTATTAAATGACAGATTAAGGATCTTCAAAGATGGTCCCATGTTTTCAAATGTATCATTATCAATGCTGATTATTCTGTTTCTATCTAACTTAAGGTAAATTAAATTCTTTAACAAACCAAATGTATCAGAATTCAAATTTTCTAAATCATTATGACTTAAGATCAAATGTTTAAGATTATTAATTCCACTAAACCCGTCCCTAGTAACATTTCTAATTCTTAAACTTTTCAGGAGGAGATACTCCAAGTTGACAAGTCCTTTAAATGCAAAGGGCTGTATTGCTTCAATATGGTTATAAGACAAAGAAAGTCTTTTAAGACTTGTAAGCATTTCAAAAGCATTCGATGGTACCTTTGTTAAATTATTACCTTCTAGATACAAACATTCAAGGTTTCCAAGATGTTGAAAGCCTGCGTCTGATATCCTTGAAATTTTATTGTTTGATAAATCAAGTATCTGAAGAGCAACCATACCAACAAAGGTACCACTCCCTAGGACAGTGAGGCGATTCCTCTGTAAATTTAAGTGCTGAACTGAAATTAGATCATTAAATACTCCTCTTGGAAGAAAAGATATTTGATTAGACTGTAAATATAAATTACGAAGGTTTGTAAGACCCTTAAATATTCCAGGATCTAATCGTTTTATAAAATTATTATTTAGATACAGAAGATACAGATGCCTCAATTGAACAAAGGCTTTCGGGTATACATACACAATGCTAGAATTATCCAAATACAATGCTAAAAGAGAATGAAGTCCTGTTAATTCACTTTCACTTACATGAGATATATTATTTCCAGTCAGATATAGAAAAACTGTACTTTCAGGAAAATTCTTAGGAATACTTGAAAGGCCTAAGTTACGGCAGTTAATTTGTCTCCCAGTGCAGAGCTGGCAAACAGACGAACATCCAAGTATCTCTTTATGGAATAATAATATAAGATAACACGTAACAAGTAGAAACAGTCGTAGGCAAGGCAGAGAAAACTGTAATCCACACATAGCCCTGTTCGTGGTTTTTCTGTTCATATCAGAACTGGCTATAAAAAGAGAAGGTAAAACTTTAAATCATCAAAAAGTTTTTTAAATGAAAGTTTTATAATACTATGACTTCTGTATCCTATTTTAATTAGGATCAGCCAATAATTAAAAACACCATATATCATAATATTGTGACAGCATAAAACAATGACAGTTTGGAATATGTCTAGAATTATTAACACCACCAGGCCATTAACCTACTGTTTGACAAAATAATTCAAACTTAATGAACTGAAAAATAAAATGGTTGCCAAGTTAATTTAAAATACTATAACTGATTATAACAAAAGTGACAAATAATGTAGGGATGACAGTCTTGGATGTAATATGTCCCTTTATCAACTTAAAATCTAATATCAAATAACATCAGGATTTATGAAAATACAAACTCATTACAGAACAATTAAACTTTTCAAACTACAGTTTTTCACAAAACTAAATTATTTTTTACTTCATCAAAAATTCCATATTTAAATAAATAATCTTACCAAGAATGGGAAATTCATATTATTAACATTCCAAAGATTCAAGTGAAGGTTTTCTTTCTAAATCTGAAGAGCGAAGTTTCTAAACTGCATTTCTTTCTGTGGCACTGTTGACCTCCCCCCCTCTGCCTTTTTTTTTTTTTTTTTTAAGTCACAGTTTGTTCAGGAAACACCACTCTTCACATCAGTTCCTCTACAGTCAGTGTGTAAAACAGAGGTTGCCATGGATACAGGAAACTGAGAGACAGGAAGTAATTTTATCTGTGTTTCGAAAGTATTGTTGTAAGGAAATCTTAGTAACTTATATTTTCAGAATGCAGCTAGAGTTTTCCCAATGCACACACTTAATTATTTTATAATTTAAAAATACAAACTATTTTTTAAAAGGACACCTGAAAATTTTAGATATTCAGAATCTATTAACAGAATCTAGCTACCAACAGATAGCTATTAAGTGGAAAAAGCAAGTTGAAATAATATGTATATAAAATAACATAATTTTGTGAATTTTTTAAATGCATAAAATATTTACATTGTTTTGAATATATATTGGGGACTTCAACTTTGTGCTTTATTCCTTTAAAAAAAAAGAAAGACAACAAACAATTCAGAGTGGTGAATAGAAATGTTACGTTATCTTGTGTGCTCATTTTTTTAAATTTTCAAAATATTTTGGGGTATAAAAACTGTAGAGTACTACCAATTAGTATCTTAATATATTAAGGTATAAAACGCCTTGGGTTATAAAATGATATTAAAGTCACATATCAAAATTACTGACATAAGTTACTGCTGCAAGAAAAGATGGGGAGAGTGAAAGAGTCCCTTTCCCTTTAATGAATTTTGCCCTATATGTATCTGAATTAGTTTGAATCCTTCAGAAAATGGATCTGTATCTAATGTAATTTTTTAAGGTAAAAGTTTAAAGAGTTTAATATAAATTGTTTATATATTGTTTAATTATTAATTTTCCAAAAGGCCAACTGCTTTCTAATTCTGACTTTTATTAATATTACTAAATACCCTAATACTATCTTAAAATATCAGTAGTAATACATATAATTGTATCCTATAATCCTCCTTTGAAATTAAAGCAACTTAATTTCACATCAGGACAATTACTTTAGATAATAATATGGATTATTTCTATATTAAATATTTGATATAATACCCAGCACTTTCTGTAACTATAAAAAAATCATAGGTATGTAACGAATAGCAAAATTTTTTCTTTATCAAAATGATTTATGATCTCATAACTAGACCTTGTGACTATTGTTATTGCTATTTTAGGCATAAAGAAACTGAAAAACAAAACAAATGACAGAAATGGCATGAATTAGAGGTATGGCCTAGGTTTCTCAAGTCCATTTTGTTTAGAATTTTCAGCAACATACAAAGTGGAATGAAGCATGTCCCAGAGATTTTTCAATTGCATCATACAACTTAAAGAGTAAGGAAAAAGTCAGAGAAAGGATCCATTGAAATAAAAATAAAATTTAAAGTGGGAAAACTACAAGGTAATAAAATCAGAGGATTAGTTAATTTTGTCCTTTATTCCAGAAATATCCAAAGCAGACAAAACACATTATTAGTCAGATGTTAGAAGTAAAATTTTTAAAAAGATATACTAAGGAAAAACATCAAGATAAAATTAATCTTATATTTCTCACATTGTAAAAACTGAGAGAAACCAAATTAAAGTGACTACAACAGAACTACTAAATCTAAATAGTTGTTGCCCTCAGGTTGATATAGTAAAAATTCCAATATCCAGCAAAACAAGGTTTAGCCTTTTAATTCATCTAGGAGTTGCTGCTCTTAGAGACAAGCAATCACTACTAGAGAAGACCGCAGAAATCAAAGACTCAAAAAAGGTAGACACGGGAAAGAAATTCAAAGGCCTCTTCGTCTCACTTGCTATATTCATATCACTAATTAGTGGCAAAACTGGCCATTCAGAGTTTCCCAACTTCCCACTGTACTTACTGGAAGCTACATTTCCTGATGCTTTGACTATTATTTCAAAGCAATTAATATTATTTAGATAGTATACAATCTTCTTGTGAGCTTTAAATCTCATATGATCCCATATGCTTTGTTAAATCTCATATGATCTTCATATTTGTAGTAATTCTCCCTAATCTGAATTTTGAGATTTTGATCTTGCTCTGTTAATAACACATCAAAATAGTTCCTCATAACTCTTTTCTGATTCCTACTAACTTTGATTACAACTATTTCTCAACACTGTACTCAGTCCCCTAAACGGGCTTCCCCCTATATCTTTCCAGGCAATTGACCTGTTGAATTACTTTTCTTTTACTCTTACCACTGAACCTTTTTTTTTTATACTGCCTTTGTCTTCAAATAATCTCATGCTTCAGGTATCAATGCACATCTATTTTCTTTCCCATTCATATTCTGCTCTTACAATAACGAGAATGCATACATAAGAGGACAATTGCTCTGTTAACATCTTTTAAATATATACCATCTGTATCTATTTAGGTATATATCATCTATATGAGGGTACTTCAAAAAGTTAGTGGAAAATGGAATTAAAAGATAATACGAATCCTTCCGTGAACTTTTTGAAGACCTCCTCGTATATAAACCAACCAAAATTGGTTTACATATAAAGAATGGTTTACAATAGCCGTTACTGATATTATGGACCTTAAAAGTTACTTATGAACCCTCAAATCAAGAGAATCAAAGTTTGAAATATTATTTACAATTAAAATAATCCACTAAACCATTAAAAAACTATCATTTTGCTCAATGTAGAGAGAAATTTTTTTTAACCCATAATCCTAAAGGGGAAATTTTAATGAGGAGCAATATCTCAATAGACTGTTTATCAGTTGCAGGAAAAAGAATATAGTAACTATACAGTAGAGAAATCAGGTAACCAGAATTAACATCATCTATGAGAAGCACGTGGACATCATATGCCTCTGAATGTGACATTCCTAGAAGGACACAATGCCACTTCTGCAATATTCCAACTTGGGATGCATAATCTGAATCTAATCATAAGGAAACATCAGACAAACCCCAACTGAGGAACATTATATTCTTTTTTTGGCCGGGGCGGGGCGGGGATTGGGGGATGGGAGACAGGCAAAAGGAGAGAAAAGAGAGAAAAGGGCTATATTCTTTAAAGATGTTAGTCATAAGAGAAAAAGACAGACTGAGGAAATGACATTATAGAGTAAAAGAGACTACAAAGACATGAAAACTAAATGCAATACTTGATCCTAGACTGAAATTTTAAGGGTTTTGTAAAAGTCCATGATATATGCAACTTACACACAAATGGTTCTGAAAATAAATCATCTATCTATTAACCTACCAATCTGAAAGAGAACATATGTGCACACAAACAGTAAAACAAAAGACGCAAAAGTTAACAGTGAATTCTGGGTAAAGGTTATATGACTGTTCTTTGTACTATTCTTGCATTTTTTAGTATGTTTGAAATAATTTCTAAATAAAAATATCATATTATAGCAGCTATGATTTCCATATACAAATTGTCCACGTGCACTACTGTCAAGAAATGCTAATTTCTAAGATTTTTAAGGTATACTTTAAAATAAAATTAGAAATAAATTTTGTGCTCCTAAAGCATGGCAAAATAATATGAAAATCTTTGTTTGCTCAACTGTCAGAAAGGCATCTCCTAATAAATATTTAGCTACAAATCTATTGATAAGAATGAAAAAATAAACTTTATGCATCACAAACATAAAAGTTCTCAAGTATGCCTGTGACTTTAGAGCTTTAAAAACAAACTGATGCTTTCTAATGATGCATTGACACTTGGACACTATTAAGAAACAGTTCATTATTCCCACTAGTTTGACTTTACAAAAATGTTTAATTTCTTGATGTCAGTTCCTTTTACAAATCATTTTAAGAAGCAAGATTATAATTCTATAGAAAAATTTAGGTAGCATCCTCATAGCTGCTACGTGATGATAAAATTCTTTCTTTCTTGCATAAGGGTACTTCAAACATTATGGAAAGATTCATGTCATCTTTTATTTTTCCACCAACTTTTTGAAATGCCCTCGTAAATCAGCATTGTTTTACTCTTTAAAGCACAGTAAATGGAACATATTAAAGAGATGGGCTGTTTAATTAAAACATAAATGGGAGGGCTATTCCAACTTAGGAAAAGCTCACGGAGATGCTTTAGAAATCAGAGTATCTTCTCTTTTCCCCGGCTCCATGTGAAACCTTTGCAATACTAATCTCCCCTCTGCCCCTATTCATACCTTTTAGGTCTCACAGAGACAGTTTAGTAATATCAGATCTGAACTATATTAGAATTTCCCTCTCCTGCATATCCCTTCCATTTTGGTGGTTCTTATTTCATGCTTATATTACCAATTTCCAGTTTAACATAATCCCAATAGGTTTACACACACACACACACACACACACACACACACACACACACACACACACACACAAAAAGGAAGAAGAAAAGAAGGAACAATGAGCCTAGAAGATGATTTAGTGAGTCCATGATAAAGTGTAAGTCTCTTCTAATAATTACAGGTAATCTTTGTAAAATTGGTTATTTATTTTCTTGTCTCAAAAGACAACAGTATGAAATAGATAAAGTGACATGAATAAAGAATACATTGAATATAGGCAACAGTGTATGGACTTAAGAGCACAGATTTGGGAGCCCCTTGGCATTTTGACGATAATGCTTATCTAAAAAATAGCTATTCTTACAAAGAAGCTTTATAATGAAATGTGCTGCTCTAAGGAACAGAGTGTACTATTAGCAAAGTATCCAAATGGAAGCTGAATGAACATCCATCAGAGAGATGTTGTGGAAGGAAAGTTCATCACCAGTTAAAAATTTATCTAAATAATCCCTCAGGCAACTTTAACAGTTAAGCCACTAAGTGCTAAAAACCATCCAATATGACTGGCCAGTGGTGTGTACGTTTCAACTACACATTTCATAGAGGCATTTAGGGCTCCACACAATACCATCTACGTCATGGAAGAGTTGATCAAATTTGCCGCTGCATGAAAAATAATTCAGGAACCATGCCAACTTTTGTAAGTGGAAAATGGTAACTGCTTCTTGGGATCCAAACTGCTAACTTTTTCATGGCTGGCCCTTCAAGCATCTATACAGCTTGAATCTGCTAGATTCTCTATCATTTAATCACTGTTATTTTGGCAGACAAAAGAAGCATCAGCAGCCCTTTTTCACTTCAATAGCCAATGTCCATCAATGTATGTCTGGTCAGAGATCACACAAATTTCTACCATGTAGCATAATATAGTCACTTCACTGGTTCAGAAAAATTCCACATATATAAAATCCCACCAACTCCCAACTTGAAAAAGGAATAGACAGTCAGAAAGGGTTAGTGAAGCAGAGAAATCAGGGTAGGGAGAATATGGGATTGACTCTTTCTGCTACAGCTGGACCAGATCTAGGCTAATTTATTAATTGAGTGCTTCTATGGCCCAGAGAGTATTCTCAACACTTTTTGGGAGAGTATTCTCAACACTCAATAATTTTCTTTTTAATTCTCAAAGCAGCCCTATGAGGTAGGATACTATTAATACCCCCACTTAATAGATGAGAAAAATGAGACAGAAAAGTTAAGAGTAAAAAATAAGAAATAAGGATGAAGCTACACACCCAGAAGAACTTACAACATTTCCATATATAAAACTTTGATCTTATATAAGTTATGATACAAAGTAATGTTTCCTTGATTTTTTTCTTAAGTTTTTCTTTCTTTTTTTTTTTTTTGTTTTGTTTTGTCCTTTTTGAGACCGGCTGTACCGCGCTCAGCCAGTGAGCGCTGTGAGCGCACCGGTCATCCCTATATAGGATCCGAACCCGCAGCGGGAGCGCTACTGCGCTCCCAGCGCCGCACTCTCCCGAGTGTGCCACAGGCTCGGCCCTCTTAAGTTTTTCTTAAATAGAACTTGAGAAAATAAAATTTGAAAACAGAACTATGTGACTTTAAATAAGCTATTCCGAATTCAGACGTGAAAAACATTAGGCTCACAGACTTTTAAGGTCAGAGATCTAACTGGCAGAGCAAGTAGTAGAAACCAGGTCTTGTAATTTCCAATACTACATGTTATCCATTACACCTTGATACTTTTCTTATAAACTGTGTAAGTTTGTATATGCAAACAATGTGCAGCTACAAAATTTATAAGTAACTATGAAAGAATGTGAAATAACCTGAATATATAGGGAACAGCATGGCCTAACGGCAAGGGGACTATTTCTGCAACTGCTTTATTATCTTGAGGTTTGTTTCCTCATAAGGAAAGTGGAAGAACAGTATCATCTCTGTCATAGTCATAACACTAATCTTATAATAAAATCAGCACTGGGGAAATGTTTTAATGCAGGATATTATTAAAACATTTTAATAGCACTAAAATACATTATTACTGTAGCTTGATAAACTTCCTTAATAAAACATATAAAATTATGTATTATAAAAGCAAGAGAGTTTAAAGGTACCAGTGTCCTGTGACTAATAAGCCACTATTATAATTTTATAAATGTATATAACAAATGGTACTTCCAATGCATTTCTATGTCATCTCTTCCAGATAAGTATCCACAATGTTAGGGGGAAGATCTAGTATGTTAAAGCACATTCTAAACTAATATTCAGTTATTAGACTCTTACGCAGTATTTCATATTTTACCTCCTTTTCTCAGAATGGCATATATACATAAATGCAATCTAATCGACATAGCACTGAACAGATATTTAGAAATTAACATCCATTGACAGACAATTTTACAGGAGATTTGAAGAGGCCATTAGGCCAAAGCACTACTCAGGAAACATTTACAGAAGAAGTGGTATCCACGGTGGGTTCTTATGAATGGATTGGGTTAAGAATGGAGAAGAGACAATAGGCCATATGAAAGAAAGAGCAGAATCAGAAACATGGTGAGAGATGATAGAAGACAAGTTAGGCTTGAACAAAAGGGCTTAGGAAGTTCAAGCATTCTCACCCACAGGCACTGCCCCATCCCCAGATATCTACTCCATTCTCCTCTACATACACTATACACCCTAGTAGACACAAATTAAGTTCCTACTCCTATCCATTAACTTACTCTTTCTATTCTTAAATTTATCCCTAATTTTTTTCTTGACCATGTAATTTAGACTCCACTTTCACAGAATATTATCTGTGATAATATTATCTGTGATAATAATCTAAATATCACAGAATATTATCTGTGATAATAATCTAAACATTATTCCAATAACAGTGCCATACAAATTATTCTGTTGCAGATAGAGATGTGCTTCTTTAAAAATACCAAACATTAAGAACTACCATCTTTCTCAATTTTTGCTTGGGGAATAAAATTTTGTATTTATTCTTTGATCAATAGACTGAGAGCAACTGAGCTCTCTTTGAGAAAATTACTCTATAATACAACTATAACATGGCACCAGAATTCAAGTAAATTCAACTAGTTTTAATACAGATATACACAGAAGTTTACTGGTTTTTTTTGTTTTGTTTTTTTTTTAATAAAAGTACAGACTTCTACTTACAACAAAGATTAAGTAATTAGGGATATTCTTCCTTTTTAAATTTCATGCAAACTGGAGTCAAGGGTTACTAAAAAGAAATACAGAACTGACATACTGTCCAGTTTAACTGTTCACTAGATAAACAAGTAAGTCTCAGTAAAACCAATGTTGGTCTTAGGATCATAAAAGCAGAATCTAAGGCTCTACCTTAAACTACTAGGTGGATAAGTCTCAAATTCTAAAAGCTTCTGTTAACTCACATCCAAAAAGGGAAAACAGAAGTGACAATCTTAGGAAGTTGTGAGGAGCAAAAACAAACAAAAAAACCCCCACACTTCTCCTCTATGAATTTTGTAAATACAAAATAAGATATGAATACTAATTACTTTTGGTGATAGCAGCAGCTACAGTAGGAGTCAGCTAAAAATAAACAGATAGTACATAATGATGCCCCTTTGTCTTGGCAAAAATTCCTATTCACAGATAGTTTATTCCTAAAAGTATGAAGAAGGAAGCATCAAACTAATTTTAAAGCACTACGTAGGAACTGCTTACCTAATACAAGACCAGAATCTAATTACACTTTCCATGTGTCGCTTTCCTTTTCTACATGTCCTACAAGTCTTCAAGGTGTATCTTTGTCTTCCGTAATTTTAACTTTCAGGAATTTAAGTGATATGTCTTAAAGCAATTCAATGAATACATGCTTTTCCTCAGTTTTCATCTTAAAAACACCTTAAGCATTCAGAAATTTTTAGTCTGCTCTGTCCCCTTAATGATTTTAGAAGACTTTCTCTAAATTTTCCTGTTAATCAGGTCTTTTTCAAAGTATAACAAGGAAATGTAATTCCTCAAAGCTAAATTTTCTACTCCCATTCCGCCTACTGGCCTATCCAAATTAATGTATCAACCTTTCCATGAAGCCTGAATCCTTCAATATTCACTTGCTGAAACTTTTCCAAACATCCAGTCTTACCAACTCAGCATTTATTAAGCTCATGTAGTAAGTTGGTTGAAAGTAATACCATACTTTTATAATGAAATATTTACTAATATGATCTCACTTTATACAACCTGATCTAATAAAAATAACTTAGAAATTCTAAAGTCAGATTGTGGAATATGAAAATTAGATAAAATAGCATTACTTGAGGTGATTTATAGACTGGCATAATAGACATTAAAGTAAGACACAGCCAGATTTGTTTGTTTGTTTTTATAAAGATGACCGGTAACGGGATCTTAACCCTTGACTTGGTGTTGTCAGCACCACGCTCTTCCAAGTGAGCTAACCAGCCATCCCTATATAGGGATCCGAACCCATGGCCTTGGTGTTATCAGCACCACACTCCCAAGTGAGCCACGGGCCAGCCCTACACAGCCAGATTTGAATCTCAGTTTGGTATTTGACTTTGGGTGGGTAATTAGCCTTTATTAGTCTTGATTACCCATGTTAAAAGGGTTTAATAATGTCCACTTCCATAGGATTGTTGAGAGAATCAAGTGAGATGTGCATGAAAAACATCTTATATAAAGACTGGCAAAACTTATGTGTCCTATTAATTATTATTTACATCTTGTATCACTTTCTTCACTCACACATAAACTGAATGAATGTGGGAAAGCCCACAAGGAAGGATATGTATGTACCTGCTAGATAAATTGGTACCTTCACACAGTTGGTCAAAATGATAGCTAGTAGTAACAGTTATTTCCTGAGTGATCATATTCACTCAACACTTTAACAGGCATTATATATACATTCCCCAATTTATCCTCATAATAACCCACAGGTGGTAGTTGGTATCACTATCTCCCTTTTGAAACATGAGAAAACAGGCCCAAAGAGACTGGCCCAACATCACATACAGTAGGGACCACTGTGTCATACACACACATTATCTACATAGAAAAAATCAGAAGTACACAGGATTGATAATTTTACTGTTCTGAGTACTTCTATTCTTTTTTTTTTTTTCCCTTTTTTGCAGCTGGCCAATATAGGGATCAAACCCTGGACCTTAGTATTATTAGCACCCCACTCTAATTAACCGATCTAATTGGCCAGCCACTTTTTCTATTCTTACATTTTTGTCCCCTTGTTGGAGCTATCTATTCTGTAACAATTATTTTTCTATATGGCTTCAGCCACTTTGAGGGTCTAGGCCTAATAACTCATTCTCATTCATAAACTTCTCTTATTATCATTCTAAAACAGTTTGAGGGCCTGAAACTTCAAAGTAATCTTATTTGATTGTAGTTTTGTTTTCTTGGGTGATATATTTAGAAGAAGCTTAATGTTACACAATGGTTGGTAATTAGTTAAAGGTACCCAGTGTCTTAATATGACTGTCATATATGAAAACAGTTTGTCAAAGGCTTTATCTAATTTGCAGACAAGGCATTGCTCCTCGATGTGAGGAAGGCATTAAGAATGTAATCCCAAATTCACAAGCATTCAGGAACTCTCCTAAACAGTTAGGACAAGAGATCAAAGACACAAACAGTTGTTTTTCAAAGATACCAAGGTGCACTGAACAAAAATCTATCAAAGATTAAGTGGGATGTGTCCTCAATGCACAGCATGGTGTCCTAGCACATAATAGCAACTGAAAAACATTGTTAAATATTTGTTGTATTAGAACCTTTGGGTTGATATGAAAAGTGAGGAGAATTTTAGTTCCATTGTTATGTATCAAGGGTAAAGTGAATTTGTATTGGAAAAGAAAATTAAAATGATCTCACAGACACGCAGTACTTAACGATGGGGATATGTTCTGAGAAATGTGTCATTAGGTAATTTTATCACTATGAGAAAAAGTATTATGAAAGGAACAACAATGAATTTTTTCTATTATCTACACTGACAACTAGCTGCATGAGCACGGACGCTCTAATTAAGATAAGTCTCTCTGTGCCTCACTTTCCTCATCTGTTAAATGGGGATTAGAATAATACCACCCACAAAGCTATGAAAATTAAATTACAGGTGGGGATTGTGCTTGGCACTCAGCAAGCACTCAGTGAGTGTCAGCTAAGGTTATTAACTATTTTTTGCTATAAGGATGGGTGGGAATCATTTAAAAATGCAAGAATTCTAAACTAGACAACAACCCTTTCACTTGGGTCAGATCTAATGTGTCAACTGCTTGGCTTTCTATTTTAAAGGTCTGAGCTATCATTGGGAAGGTAACCCAGCAGATAAGGTAGGCACTCCTCCTCAACATATTTTGCAGTAGGTTTGTTTATACCAGCATCACCACAAAAATGTGAGTAATACACTGTGTTACGATTACAATGGCTACAACATCACTAGGCAATAGGAATTTTAATCTCCGTTATAATCCTACTGGATCACCGTTGTATGTGTGGTTCATCCTTGAGCAAAATGTTATACTGTGTTATGACTGTATTTCCATTCAAATCCTAAGGTGGGAGGATAGAAACACTTCAAAATACTTCAAAAAGGGTGGCACTTTTTTTTTTTTTTTTTGACACATGGTTTTCAAAAGACTGCCAGAAGCTTTTTTTTTTTTAAAGATGACCGGTAAGGGGATCTTAACCCTCGACTTGGTGTTGTCAGCACCACGCTCAGCCAGTGAGCGAACCGGCCATCCCTATATGGGATCCGAACCCGTGGCCTTGGTGTTATCAGCACCGCACTCTACCGAGTGAGCCACAGGCCGGCACTGCCAGAAACTTTTAAGAAAAAAGTTTTATATATGATTAAAAAACCCTTCAGCTAAAAATCACCAAGTCCAGGAATTAATCATTTACCTCTTTTTTTTATAAAACTGCTTTGTATACAGATGAAGTGAATGTGCAACTGTGGTATCAACTGTTCATCTTCCTAAACCACCTGTACCTGTCTACACACTCCAGCTTCTGTTAGATTAAAGCTAACAAAATTCAGTTTATAAGTACTAGCCAGTTCAAAAGTACATCTCTTACTCAATTCCTGGAAAGAAAACCAGGCCATAAACTCACAAGAACCAAAAGATACATACATACAGCCTAGTCAAAAGATAAAAACATTAAAAGCTCCATCAAAGAGTTTTTTCCTAGTTGAACTGAAATATCAGAACCAATAATTACTCCAATTTGCATTAGATTATATACAAAGAAGGAACACATGCATAATCCAAAGACTATTCTTTTGCACTTATAAAGGTATCCATCTCCTTTGTTTTTTAGGTTTTTTTTTTGTCTTTTTCGTGACCGGTAAGGGGATCGCAACCCTTGGTGTGGTGTCACCCACACCGCGCTCAGCCAGTGAGCGCACCAGTCAGTCCTATATAGGATCCGAACCCGTGGCGGGAGTGTTGCTGCGCTCCCAGCGCTGCACTCTCCCGAGTACGCCACGGGGCCGGCCCTCCATCTCCTTTGTTAACCATACATTCAAAGAGTGATTGAAGAGCAGAACCTCAATATCTAAGGTCCCCAAACTTTAAAGCAATCTGATTCATATTTCTATTTTCCTTACATAACAATGAGAGAAAGGAAAATAGTCATTACTCAATATACCCATGAGGACTGCACATATTATGGTCAAGCTGGCAAAATAAAATTTCTAAACAAATTTCCCCTTATCGCTTCACTGCCTCTTTCCACAAATTACTATATAATCAGATAATACAAACTAGGTTGGAAATCAACTCAAGCTATATCTTGAGAAAGAACACCAACAATAAGAGCAACTACCACAAAACAAAAACCTTAGACTGTAAGTCCCATGAAGGCAAGAATTGCATTTGTTTTGTTCCTCACTGTAAACCCATTGTCCAGCACGCCACAGACATTCAGAAAGTATTTGACGGAAAGAGGAAAAGAGGAAGCAAAGATCACTCACTTCGGGTGACATGCCACTAGGATTTTGCACTTAGTACACTGTAGGGCACACTGAAATAGCTCAGTCAAGGCTTGATCATTCTGTTTTTCAACTACAAAGAAGAGGTAGAGGAAAAAACTGTTTTCTTTAAGTCTTCCCAGACTGGCTTCTCCTGTCTGGACTCAGGATGTTAAGAGTTTGACACTCCTGCACAGCACAGCTTTTCATTGGCAACAGGCACAGCGTAGTGTGACTTTAGTTGGTAACTTGACTTCCAATAACAGCTCAATCTACTAAGAGAAACAAACCCATTTATAAAATCAGATCTTTGCAACGTATGGGAATCTGCTGTTTGAAACGATCCATAGCTCTAATCCACTCCATTAGAACAGGTAATTCATAATTGAGACTTTGATTAATCACTTTAGAAACAGTCTTAAAGTCCCTCATCTGTTTTTTTAATTATGGCAGATAATAAATGTAAACAAATGTGTCCAATAATGATTTTTTATTCCAAAATAATGGGAGCAATAAATGACACAAAAAGATTTTCCACATTTAATGAATGCTTATTATTACATGCCTTGGGAATTTAACCAGCCCTCAATACCGGCAATCCACTGAGGACCTGGAGAGAACAAAAACAGAGGAAAAGGCAAATTTCTCACTCTATTTGCACTGGAGATAAGATACACTCTTCTTTCCTGTCCATGGACATCCTAACTCAAGACTCTTCAGACTTTGGGTTCCAGGACTTTCAGCAGAGGAACTCCGGGCTCTCAGGCCTTTGACCTCAGACTGAGAATCATACCATCTGCGTCCCTGGTTCTGAGGCTTCTGGACTTGGACTGAGCCACACTTCCAACATCCAGTTTGCATATGGCCTATTGTGGAACTCCTCTGCCTTCACAATCACATGAGCCAACTCCCCTAATAAATCCCCTCTCATGTATTTATATGCATATCCTATTGGTTATGTCTCTTTGGAGAATCTTGACTAATAAAGTGCTTTAACTTAAAAATTCCTCAGAAGAGTAGCCCATAACTACTACCTCCATTTTCTAATCACGTACTAATTTCTTACTCATTCAACAAATACTTAACAAATATCTCCTAGAGATAATTATACCATATCTGCACATACAATTTAACCACATTCTATATTTCAATTATTATTTCCTGATTTTCCTTAGTGCAAATGCTCAGCTCCAATTATACTTATTCCCCTAAACATGCTTTCCTCTTTCTGTCAATGCACCTTAGCTTATACAGACAAGCATGCCCTACCTCACTCTTCTGGGATATCTGCACCAAGATCAAGTACAAAGCCAAGTTAAAAGCTTTTACTGCCAGAAAGTACCCAATCTTTTCCCTTCAAACTCTACTGGCATTTGTTTGTAACATTCAC
This sequence comes from Galeopterus variegatus, assembly GCF_000696425.1. Lineage (NCBI taxonomy): Eukaryota > Metazoa > Chordata > Mammalia > Dermoptera > Cynocephalidae > Galeopterus > Galeopterus variegatus. The sequence continues at coordinate 217,907 of NW_007728027.1, read as the reverse complement.
TTGGTACTTTTCAATTACTGTGACATCTACCATTTCTTCATGTTTACTATTCTTTTATACACTCCCCAAATTAAAACTACAGATTTCCCAGGAGGCCACCAAGGGCGGCTGCGTTAGTGTGGACATCTGTTTGCTGAGCCTGGAGTAACCTTTTCCGGAGTGGCCACTGCCTGGAGGAGGAGATTGGGAGGAAGATGGCAGAAGAGGAGAGCTGCCTGCCGCTTTTCTGCCATGAGTAGAAGCAGCCTGAGGCCTGCGCCAGATGCAGCTGTAGCAGAATCGGCGCAAAGGAACAGCTTAGGAAAGGGTCTTTAACGGCTTAGAAAAGAGGGTCTTTACCCTGCCGAGAATTGGGAATCTTGTCCTAACCCGTGCACACGACCCGCTGGTGCGCCGTGGCCCGCGTCGCAGGCGCAGCAACATGGAGGCCTAGGCCAGCGTGTGTCAACCTGGGCTGCAGCGGTGACCGCACCTTCTGACCCCCCGCACCCACCCGCCCGTCCCTGGAGCTGGAAGCGAATCAACCCGTGGCCAAGACAGGGAGACGTCCAGCGGGAGAGGCAGAAGCTCCGTGGAGACCACATGCCCTGCGGTCCGTCACTGCGTGATCCAACAGGGAGGCTTCACAGCCACCACCTGCCTTCATTACCAGCCCAGCCCAGTGCACACAGAGCGGGGAGACCCAGCAGGGGAGGCGGGAACTCCACAGGGTCCAAGCTGCTGCTGCGCAATCCAGCAGCCCGGCCCAATGTGTACGGAGCACAGACTCATCCAGCAAGGGAGATAGAAGCTCTGTAGAGTCCACACACTCTGTGGAGGGGCCCCGGCCACGTGATCCAGCAGCAGGTAGGCTTCACCGGTGCCACCCGCCTCCATCCCAAGCCCGGCCTAGCGCACACAGAGCAGTGAGACATCCTGCAGGGGAAGGGGAAGCTCTGCAGAGACCACACGCTCTGTGGTGCCTCAGTGCATCCCAGCAGCCCAGGCCAGAGCGCATGGAACAGGGAGTCACTGAGGTAGCCGTGCCAAATTGGCAACCACAGCAACATCTTGGTCAGTCAATAGTGTCAAACCTGTGGACTGTGAAACCCCCTACCACAATGAATAAAAATCAAAGAAAAGATACCAGAAATACAAAAAATCAAGAAAGTACACCACCAAAAGATAATAAATCTCAAGCTCTAGATCCTATAGAACAAGAAGCCCTTGAAATGACTGACAAGGAATTTCGAGTGATAATTCTAAGGAAACTGAATGAGATACAAGAAAACTCAGCTAGACATCATGATGAAATGAGGAAAAGTATACAGGACCTGAAAGAGGAAATGTACAAGGAAATCAATGCCCTGAAAAAAAATGTAGCAGAACTTGCCAAACTGAAGAAGTTATTCAGCGAAATAAAAAACACAGTGGAGAGTTTAACCAGCAGGCTTGTTGAAGTTGAAGAGAGAACCTCTGAACTTGAAGATGGGCTGTGTTTAATAACACAAGCAGACAAAAAAAAAAAAAATGAATCAAAGACATTGAAGAAAATCTAAGAGAGATATCAGATAACGTTAAGCGCTCAAATATCCAAGTCATGGGTATTCCAGAAGGGGAGGAAAACGGAGATTGCATTGAAAACATATTCAACAAAATAGTGGAAGAAAACTTCCCAGGTATAGGAAAAATCATAGATCTTCAGATCCAGGAAGCTTAACGATCTCCCAGCGTATTCAACCCAAAAAGGCCTTCTCCAAGACATGTTATAGTCAAATTGGCAAAA
>NW_007728027.1:214630-215677 GCF_000696425.1 Galeopterus variegatus | reverse complement strand
CGACCAGCCTTACAAGAAATTCTCAAAGGAGTACTGGGTTTGGTTCCTGAAAAATAACCACCACTGCCATAAAAACCCAAGTAAAATCAAAAGCTACTAGTACATTAATAATGACAATCATGAAAAGAAAACAAACAAACAAAAACACTAGCTGCAACCTAAGGAACCAACAAACACAGAAAACAAACAGTAAATCAGAAAGCAAGGAACAAAAGACATCTAAGACAACCAAACAACAATCAACAAAATGCTAGGAATAAATCAACACTATTCAGTAACAACTCTTAATGTAAAAGGCTTAAATTCCCCAATCAAAAGATACAGACTGGCTGACTGGATTAGAAAGGAGGACCCAACTATATGCTGCCTACAAGAGACCCACCTCACCCATAAAGACTCACATAGACTAAGAGTGAAAGGATGAAAAGATCTACCATGCAAACAGAAAAGAAAAACGACCTGGAGTAGCTATTCTTATATCTGACAAAGTAGACTTTAAAACTAAAAACCATACAAAGAGACAATGAGGGACACTACATAATGATAAAAGGACTGATGCATCTAGAAGACATAACAATCATAACTATGTACGCACCCAATGTTGGAGCAGCCAGATTTATAAAACAAACTCTATTAGACCTAAAGAAGGAAATAGACACTAATACCATAATAGCAGGGGACCTGAACACCCCACTGTCAATATTGGACGGATCATCTAGGCAAAGAATCAGCAGAGAAACACAAGATCTAAACAATACTCTAGACCAATTGGACTTGGCAGATATCTACAGAACATTCCATGCAACAACCTCAGAATATTCATTCTCATCAGTACATGGATCATTCTCCAGGATAGATAACATATTAGGTCACAAATCAAGTCTCAACAAATTCAAAAAAATTGGAATTGTCCCATGTATTTTCTCAGACCATAATGGATTAAAAGTAGAAATCAATAACAAATGAAATTCTGGAAACTATATAAACACATGGATATTAAACAGCATTCTACTTAATGACATATGGGTCCAAGAAGAAATCAAGCAG
>NW_007728027.1:196951-212050 GCF_000696425.1 Galeopterus variegatus | reverse complement strand
CATTTCTCTAAGGAAGATATACAAATGGCCAACAAACATATGAAAAAATGTTCAACATCACTCAGCATCCGGGAAATGCAAATCAAAACTACACTGAGATACCATCTCACCCCAGTTAGGATGGCTAACATCCAAAAGACTCTGAACGATAAATGCTGGCAAGGTTGCGGAGAAAAAGGAACTCTCATACATTGTTGGTGAGACTGCAAAATGGTGCCGCCTCTATGGAAAATGGTATGGAGGTTCCTCAAACAAATTGCAGATAGATCTGCCATATGTTCCAGCTATCCCACTGCTGGGAATATACTGAGAGGAATGGAAATCATCAAGTTGAAGGTATCCCTGTTCCCCAATGTTCATCACAGCACTCTTTACAATAGCCAAGAGTTGGAACCAGCCCAAATGTCCATCATCAGATGCGTGGATACGCAAAATGTGGTATATCTACACAATGGAATACTACTCAGCTATAAAAGCGAATGAAATACTGCCATTTGCAACAACATGGATGGACCTTGAGAGAATTATATTAAGTGAAACGAGTCAGGCACAGAAAGAGAAACACCACATGTTCTCACTTATTGGTGGGAGCTAAAAATAAATAAATAAATTCTCTCTCTCTCTCACACACACACACACACACACAAACCGGCGCGGGGAGGGGGGAGGGAAGAAGACATAACAACTACAATTCCTTGAAGTTGATATGACAAGCAAACAGAAAGGACATTGTTGGTTGGGAGCGGGGAGATGGAGGAGGGAGGGAGGTTTCGGTAATGGGCCACAATAATCAACCACATTGTATATTGACAAAATAAAATTAAGAAAATAAATAAATAAATAAAATAAAATAAAACTACAGATTTCCCAAGGGCAATGTCCACACCTTATAGTCCTCTGTATCTACACAGAACTTATTTAAAACAATTTTTTATACAAATTTTCAATGACAAAGGTTTTCAATGTGTACTTGTTAATGTAATAATGTATCACAATTCAAAACAAATTTACCAACTATACATAAAAGACAGATAAAACTGTGGTTAAATTAACACAAATGCCTCCTCTGTATCCCAAAACCTACACAACCACTGCAATTATGTGCAAAAAATCACTATTGATAGCTCACAAAACCTAGTTAATTTAAGAGATAAATATATGAGGAAAAAATGTCACAGGAAGAATATAAAGTATTTTTATGATTCTCTTAGAAGACTAACTTGTAACATTTATTTTATCCACAGGAAAATGCAGACAAGTTATTTTTAACTGAAAACAAGACAAACAAGAATGATTATAACCATAAGAAAGATGTTTATTAAAGAAAAAAATTTCCTCAGTCACTAATGATTATTGTGATTTTCTGCTCTTCAGTTTCTTCCCATTCTTATTGACAACTGCAAAAAACTACATTTACATTAAAATCACCCTGATAAGTAGAGAGTTAAAGGAAGGTCCACAAAAATCTAAAAGCAGCCACTCCCTTCAACACCAAGGGCATAAATTTGTGGATCATTTCTAAATCACAACCAGATGTAATTTCCTTTGCTGTCTCTGCCACCAAACTTCTTTGTTTTCTCTTCCTCCCTACCCACATAAATGGGGCAGAGGAAAGCTGACATATTTGGACCTAAAATGTACAGGATACAGAATTTGCAAAGCTGGTTTTTTGTAGTGCAGTCTTACAGAATTTATTTTGGCCTTTCCAAATATCAATATGCAACACTTCTTATAAAGATAACTCTTAAATGAAAACTTTAAGCATAAATGAGCACAGGTGGGAAACAACTCGTCTATGTCTATGCACAAGTTGACTTAACTGACAAATTCAGCTGGAACAACAGAGATTGGCAACATACCAGAAATTCAGTACCGAAAGATTACTTCTACCTTTACAACTGCTAAATCCCAGGAAAGTAATTCTATTTGTCAGTACATGTACAGAGTATTTCAATGTTCCTATGACAATGGCAGTGCCATGCAGCAGAACCAGTCTGATAATGCAGAAATAACATCAGGTACTAATTTAAGAAGCTTCCTTTGCAAACATAAAAACATGAAATGTATGTATTTTCCTTCATACAGTATGAAATGATGTAGTAATAAAAGCAACTAACATCTATTGACTCGTTAATATGAATTATACAAAAGCAATTAACGTTACATAAGAGTCCAACATCCACTGAGTTCTTTGCATGAGTTATCTCAACCCCAACAACGAACCTATAAAAAATAATTATTAACCAAATTTTATAGTTGAAGAAACAGATGTAAAGATGTTATCAGTGGTGGGAGGGGGGAGGGAAAAGGGGATAGGGAGAGATTGGACAAGGGGCATAAAGAATAAGTACAATTTGTAACAATATACATACTAGTAATATTGATCTGATCAACATATGTCAACATTGAATCCCCAAAATATGTATAACCAATTATGAGTCAATAAAAAATATAAAAATAAATAAATATAATTAGCAGAGAGAGAATTTGAACTTGGACAGTAAATTCATAAAACACTAAGATATATACTTACCGATGGTTTTCATGGCACCCAAAATAATTAATCAGCAAACAATAATCAATCAACTAACAGTTAAAAGACTTCGTGTCAAGTAAGCTTCCCAATGGTGAGTAATGGTGCAGCAGAACCATTTAGATGTTATTTCTACCACCATGAGATACCATTTCACAATCCCTAGCATAGCTACAATAAAAAATACAAGTATTGGAAATAGTGTGGAGAAACTGGAACCATCATACATTGCTGGTGGGAACGTAAAATGGTACAGCCACTTCGAAAAACAGTATGGCAGGGCCAGTCCGTGGCTCACTCGGGAGAGTGCGGTGCTGATAACACCAAGGCCGTGGGTTTGGATCCCTATATAGGGATGGCCAGTTAGCTCACTGGGTGAGCATGGTGCTGACAACACCATGTCAAGGGTTAAGATCCCCTTACCGGTCATCTTTTAAAAAAAAAGAAAGAAAGAAAGAAAGAAAAACAGTCTGGCAGTTCTTCAAAAGGTTAAACAGGAGTCACAATATGACTCAGCAATACTAAAAAGAAATGAAAACACATATCTACACAAAAACTTGTACTAAAAATGTTCTTAGCAGCATTATTAATAGCCTAAAAGTAGAAACAGCTCAAATGCCCATCATCTGATGAATGGTTAAACAAAATATGGTATATATCCATACAACAGAATATTGCCCAGCAATAAAAAGATGTAAAATACTGACACATGCTACAACATGGATAAACCTTGAAAACATTATGCTAAACTAAAGAAGCAAGTCACAAAAGACCACATAGCACGATTCCATTTATATGAAATGTCAAAAATAAGCAAATCTATTGAGACAGAAAGTAGACTAGTGGTTGCCTGGGGCTAGGACGGAATGAGCAATGAAGAGCACTAATAATGAGTACATGGTTTCTTTTTGGGGTAATGAAATGTTCTAAAATTTATTGTGGTGATGGTCGCACAACTCTGGATATACTAAAAACAACTAAATTGTTACTTTACATGGGTAAATTGTATGGTCTGTGAATTATATTGCAGTAAAGCTGTTATCAAAAAAAGATTTTTCTAAGACATTTTTCTTGTGAAAGACATACAAAAATGTGTGAACTAATTTTTACTATAAAAAAAGCTACTAAAAGTACCAAGGATTTACAGATAAAAGAAAATACTATAAAAGACTCATCCTCTTCTAAAAGATGAAAATAAAATTCTATCATGTTAAGTACTCACTTAAGAATGAGCAGTTTAAACCAATTATGATTCAGGTAAAGCAACAAGTCCACAAAATGTAAATTGCCTTTTATTTAACTACTATATTTAACCTATACCAAAATACTTTGGAACCTAATTTTTACCTGGATTCTACTAGTCTGAACTTTTTAAAATTGTGAAATGTAAAATGACTTGGAACATTCTTAAATTATAATAAATTTCCAAATGCTGATATTACATATGCTAAGGAAACCATATAAAACTAGATCCCTCAGTCATACGGCTAGACTCAGGCCAAGCCAATCACCCTTTGCCTAGACACAAGGTCTGAAAAAGAGCAGCCAGATGCTATGCCTGATCCTTTAAAAACATTTGGGTTTACGGGCCGGCCCGGTGGCGCACTGCTACAGTGCGCTGCTTGGGAGTGCGGCGGCGCTCCCGCCGAGGGTTCAGATCCCACATACAGACAGGTCCCCACTCACTGGCTGAGCGAGGTGCGGGCGCAACACCGAGGGTTGCGATCCCGTTGCCGGACACGAAAAAAAGACAAAAAAAGGGAGAAAAAAAAAAACCATCTGGGTTGAAGGACAGGGTTTAAAAACCCATTCAGCCCCTCAGTCCCTGGTTCAGGGAGATAGATTTGAGAGAACTGCCTCCTGTGTCTCCTTGCCAGTGAACCTTGCAATAAGGCCTTTTCTTCTCTCTCTCTCTCTCTCTCACACACACACACACACACACACACACACAACCCATGGTATTGGCTTCTGTGTGCATGAAGCCTGTGTTCAGTAACACTATCCTTGAGATAAATGAGAATTATAAAGGAGTACTAAGCGTCCAATGTAAGCAGGCGTAGTAAATCTGATACCCAGAAGACTTTATCATAAGGCAATTTCTCCTGGAAAGCAAGCCATCATTCCTAAAAACCCAGTTGTTTTTGCAAATTCCTTTTAAAATTATTCAACCAGCTTATGTGAAATATTCTTCACTGAAGACTTCCTTGAGCCTTAAAAAGTGAAATTCAAAATTCTTCAAGTATTTGATCTCAAAGAACACTTATTCATATCTGAATTCTTAGAACTTCATTATTCAAATGTGGTTTTTAAAAACATTTTTATTGAATCATAATTGATTATACGTATTTTGGGGGTTCAGCGTTGAGACATGTTGATCAAATCAATAATACTAGCATATATATTGTTACAAATTGTACTTATTCCTTTTGCTCCTTGTCCAATCTCTCCCCATCACCCTCTCCCTCCCCCCATCCCTTCTAATTACCCTAGATTTCTTCTCTACTTCTGAAAGACTAATGGTTACTCTGTTGATTTGTTGCCTAGATAATCTGTCCAACGCTGAAGGGTGTGTTCAGGGCCCCCAATATTATCGTAGAGCAGATGCTTCTTCTGTCACTCTGGAATCGGCTTTGTGGAGAGAGACATACTCTTCTTTTCTTTGGTCTCTGCTGGTGACTCTCCTTGTGTCAATGCACTCCAGTGGTTGGCAGACCATCTGCATTGTGGTTGTGGCATCTAGCCGCTTTTGTGGCAGCCATGGTTATTGTGGTGGCTGTGGTGGGCCACCCACATGGAAGTGATGTTTTTGGCATGCTCCTTGGCGCAAGTGGTGTGCCTGGCTGTGGGAGGGGAGTCAGGTCCCCGGTTCTATGCCTCAGATCCCTGGGTGGGCCCCAAGGTGCTGGTGGTGTGCTTGGTTGTGGGAGGGGGTCTAGTCCCCAACTCCATACCTCAGGTCCCCAGTCGGGCCCCAAGGCACTGGTGGTGTGCCTGGCCAGGAACTAACTTTTTGTCCTTTACTTACTTCTAAAGTGGAAGACCTTCCTGTTGGGACCAGTACTTGAGCTCTGTGGTTGAGCTAAATTGTTGCTTTGCTGCTGATTCCCTGGGGAAGGCTTTTTGTGCAGCTCAGGTTATAATGGTTGACTTTATAGGTACTTCTGGCTCTTCAGAGACCTGGGGCACCTCAGTTGTGTAGAAGCTCTGTTCTGGGCCTGTGTCTTTTCATCAAACCACACCCCATGAAATTCTATATTCCTGACCAGTCTCCTCTGAATGGTCCTACGCTGATTGGGGGGCAGATCAGCTGTTCTTGCTGTGCCCCAGTGTTCCCCCAGTGGACCCATTTCCCCTACCACCCATACTCCAAACACTTCCCATGGGACAGGCTGTGCACCAGTCCCTTGCGATGACTCATCAGCCTCTGAGTGGCTCCTTTTTTTCAGTTGTGGCTCCTCACTCTTATGTGGGTCCACGGGAACACTGTTGGTGGTACTGCTGGCCTGGGGGCCACCAAGGCCCTCTTCTCCCCTGCCGCCTCCATGCAACTCCAACTGAAGGGCACAGCTGTGGCTTCTGCTGGCTCCTGCTCCATACATTCAATAGCTCCAGCCTTAAAGCAGCCACGGCATGAAATGGTTGGAGTGTTTTTTTCTTTCTCTCATCATGGCTTCTTCTGCCTTTATACACTCCGTCAGTCTCTCCTCCTCTTCGCCTAAGTTCTAACAGTCCCAGCTTAGCTGTTGTTGTTTTTTTATAGTTGTAAATCGGTTGGTTTGTGGGAGAGAGTGACACTGGGGACTGTCTCTTCTGCCATCTTGACCGGAAGCCTAAATGTGTTTTTTAAGTTGGAGGATGAATTGCCATTTTAGAGAACAGAAGCTAAAGGAAAGTTTGATTGTTCTCATTCTTGTCTACGAGTAATACTTTTTCTTTAATCTACGCCTTCTGAGCAAAACTCATTGGAAAACATCAAAAGAAAGTATATGTACATAATAGACTGGATGTTATTTTCATGTAAAAATTAGCTGATAAAAAATTACTCCCTCTATGTATAAACAATATAGACCCCAGAAAAAGAAAAAAAATTCAAACTTGGAACATTCAGAATCTGAAAATTATTCCAGCTAATAAATAGTAAAACAGAAAGGATAGAGGAAGTTGCACTGAACAATTAAAAAAAAAAAAAAAGATTTCACTATGGCTCAGGTGACCAAAAAGATGTAACAAAAAGGTACAGAGCTGAAATAAACAAAATCATGTATCCTTAGGTTGATGACAACACAGAATCTATAAAATATCGTAAAGCAGAAGGTAATGAATTATAAGTTGTAAAATTACTAAACATGGATGTCGTCAACAGTAGATTACTACAAAAATGTAGAACTAGATCAAGGATATCGACCAATCAACATAGATTCTTCTATAAATAATTTCCTGCACTCTAAATTTGGTTATTTCTTTAGATACATTGTCTTAATACAGGATTTATTATCCACTTCAGATGCAAATATATATCTTTCCCACTCAAATATGATTATTTCAAGGGCCTTGCACAATATCAAATCTCTACTCCAACATCACATACTTCTTTCTGATCCTAATACTCATATAGTCAATTTATGTAATCTGTGTAAATTAAATACCATGGTACATTATAGTTTTTTCAAGGGTTAAGTCTTGGCAAACTACAATGAATCTCACACTGTAATATCAAAATCATTTAACACAGTAAATGTTAATGAATGAGTAACAATGCTGAATGAATAGCAAACTTTATACTAGAAATGCTTAGATGGATTTCTCTCTTCGTTTTCCTATTTTCTGAATTACCTAAATCCTAAGAAACAATATGGGTACAACCTAAACTGAGTGTCTTTTTCATGAACACTAAAAGTCTCAAGATTCTTGGGAAAGGTTCATAATGTTTGTAATAAAGAGACTGTTCTCCAAAAACCACTGGGAGAGAATATATCTGGCAAATAGCGGCAAGAAAGGTCAGGAAATGGGGCAATTAATAAGAAAATACTCCTTAGAACATATGTGGCTAACACATTTTCTAACAAATTAATGAAGATGCATACAGATACTCAATACACCTGAAAATGCAATGAATTAAAAATAAATGCATGTACACGTAGATACTTAAGCTTTTAGGATTAGGCACTGCGTTAAATGAATGAATAGATGAGGGAGGGAGAGAGAGAGGAAGAAAGGGATAAAATAAAAACAGTGTACCCCATTATGCAGACAATTTGACCTAACATATGTAAACTTATTTAATCTTTACAACAACCTCATCAGGAAGAGGCTATTAGTACCCTCATTTTAAAAACAAGAAAACTTATGCACAAGGGATTAAGTAACTTGGCCATAGTCATCAGCAAGTGATTGGTGGCACTGAGATTTGAATGTGGTTCTAAAGTTTATGGTCTTCACCAAATTAGGGTAAAAGAGAGTTTAATGATTTCCCAAATGGTTATTCTTTAGAGCAGTGGTTCTAAACTGGTGGCAGTTTGCATACCCAGGAATGTCTGATGGTATTTTTGTTTATAATGACTTGAGTGGGGGAAGAGGGTAGTACTATTGGCATCTAGTGGGTAGAGGCCAAGAATGCTGCTAAACATTCTACAAGGCACAGGACAGCCTCCCACAACAAATCATCATCTGGCCTATATCATTGCTAGTTCTGTGGTTGGGAAACCATGCTTTAAAACAGTAGATTTAATTCTATATTTGAAAATCTACAATAATAAAAGAAGGAAAAAATGACATTTCCCAATTTAGCCTGATTTTTTTGTTGTTTTGTTTTGGTGGCTGGCCAGTATGTTGTTTTGTTTTGGTGGCTGGCCGGTATGATAACACCTTGACCTTGGTGTTATCAGCACCATGTTCTAACCAAGTGAGCTAACCGGCCAGCCCTAGCCTGATTTTTAAAATCATCAACATTATTCTCTAGACCTGCTGATTTTGGGGAGAAGGAAATAGTGTACTGCAAAATCTGAAAGAAACACAGGAATAGAAAATTACTATTAATTACATGGGAAAATGATCAGGAAATAATCATTAAACATGCAGAAGAGGGGAAATTACCCCAAACTCCAACAACTATGTAGTTAAGTGTAAAAAAGGTTATAAACAGGAAGCAATAAAACTGCTGACCTGAACATCAACATTCCCTTCCAGTGGAGCATGTGACTATAAATCTTCCTAAATCACACATTTGTTGACACTTCATTTTAAAAACAAAAATAAGATCTGATCTTCCTATCACAAAGCTATCACCTTACAACTTATAAATTCAAATTTTTAATGTTTAAGAGAATTTCAAGTCTTAGTAAAATCCTACCCCTCAATTTATGTAGATTGACATAAACTCCAGTCTATGTACTAATTTTTCTCAGGGAAACCAACTATTAAATTTCCACAATTTATATACCAAAAATATTTTTGAACAACCACATACTTTCATAAAATTAAATACTGAAGCAAACAGTATTCTCATGAAAAATTTAAAATACCCTTTTGATGCAATTAGATATGTTTCTACACTACTTCGCCTGTACCATTTCTAGCTTTCTCTCAATAATATCAGTACTACATGTTAGAGAAAACTCTAACATATTTTCTTAACGTTAATACTCTTTCCTATTCATTAATTTATCTAACAAATGTTTACTAAGTGCTGACTACTGCCAATGGCTGAGTTCTTTAACATCTCAGTATTAAAAGCCTGAATAATTCTCAAGTCACTATTTTCCCATGAAGAGAAAGAAAAACAGCAATAAGTTAAAATGTAGGTAGCTTAAATTTGATTTCCAAAAATAAATAAGATGTCACTCCATTTCACAGTGAGGAAATCTGTTCGTATTGTGCATGTCCACCTGGAAAGCAGTATCACCTGGTGGTTAAAAGAGCAAGTCCTGGCATTAAGCTGCCCAGGTTCAAAGTTGGTCTGTGCCATACCACATACTAGATGTCTTAACGCTGAAATGTTACTTAACATTCTAAGCACTTGCTTGTTCTGTGAGAAGGGAATAATCATGCCTACATGTCATGAAACTGCTTTGAGAATTAAATGGGATATAAGTATAAAGCATTTAGCAAAGTATATGGTAACTACACATTATCTGTTGTTAGGACAAAATAATTAGCTATGTTCTTAATCCAAATTACCATACTAGAAGTAAATAATGCATAAAGAAAAATGAAGATTTCTATACTAGATATATGTCACTAATTTATCAATAGGATGTATATGCTCTAAAAATCCCCTAAGACATAGAGATTTAATATATTATCATTATTCTTCTCACACAGTATCAAGTCTTCAGACCTATTTTTAGGCCTTTAAAATTAAAAGCACAAAAAGATAGGGACTCCAGCAAAGAAGAATGGCAACAAGAAAGACCATTATGCTATCAATGAGGTGGTGACCTGAGAATACACCATCAACATATTCATAAGTGCATTCATGGAGTGGGCTTCAAGATACGTGCCCCTCAGACACTTAAAGAAATCCGGAAACTTGCCAAGAAGGAGACAGAGACTCCAGATGTGTGCACTGATACCAGGCTCAACAAAACTGACTGGGTCAAAAGAATAATGAGTGTCCAATACCATATCCATATGCGGTTGTCCAAAAAGTGTAGAAAATGAAGATTCACTAAACAAGCTCTAAACGCTGGTTGGTTACCTATGAACCTGTTACCATTTCCAAAAATCTATAGTCAATGTGGATGAAAACTAACCAATGATGGACAAATCAAGTTATAAAACAAACAAACAAAAAGAACAAAAATGGTGCAAAAAAAATAAAGTGTATAGTACCAAACCCCAGAAAGACAGGGATAAAAACCAAGAAAATAAATATTCTTCTTCATGTCCAAATTAAAGCATTTTGTACCTACTTTATGAAAATAAGGATTTTAACCAAGTTTGTAAAGTATAATATAACAACTTCAACTATGTAAGGAGAAAAAAACCCCAAAAACTTGTAAGCTTTTTTAGAGGTAATCCAAAATAATAAGATGATAAAATTATTTAATAATACTTTTGAATTATCATACTTTCTAACATACTTTATGAAGTACTATTGACTTTGAAATATTAGATATTTACTATATTTATGTAAAAAGAGGGCCCTAAATAAGTCTAATAAAATCTGGTTATTATAAAAAATAAAAATTTAGACAAGAATGAAATAAATTGATAAAATGAATACAACCAAATTAAACTGGAGCTCCCAACACTCAAAAGTAAATTTCCCACTCACTCCTTTCTAGATCTAGACCAATATTTACCACATCAACATCTACTAACAAACTTAGCATCCATACACATAAAAGCAACACTGCCTAGCAACACAAAGAAATACCAATGGCTAACATTGGTATGCTGCTAACATTTTATGCTTCAAAAAACAAATTGAAAGAAAAGATTCCCTCACCTATTATCAGATGGCAGAAGAGAAAGCAAAGCCAAAGCTGAAAGTTTTCTTCTTTCAGGCTGGGTAATGTTATCCATTCGATCAACCCACATTTCAATCATATTTCCCAAAAGCTGGTCCATCTGAAAAAAGAGAGGAGGTATCTCAAAATATTTGAAATGCTATTTATTTCTGGATAAGTACTGTTAATAGCTAAAACTTCATAAGTCATGGTTAAAATTCAACTACAGCAAACCACTGGAATACCTGAACTTGGGGCAAGCCTTGAGCTGGAAAGGAATAATTTGAGCAAAACCAGATATTAACTCTAATCCTGAGAGCCAATTAATCCTGAGAGCTAAGCAGACATATTCAAAATTTGTACACAGCCACTAAGTGATTTTAGTAACTTTATTTAACAAATCACCAATCAATTCACTCTTCCTAGGCCAATGAAAAAGTACATGCATTTTTCGAAACTCGTCAACTTGCACTTAGATTATATTTATTCAGTGGATGATTATTGTTCAATGTTCTATAATTTGCTAGACTGATTTGCTGCTACTCTCAGAGGAAAGGACAACTTGCAACCTTAACCTGCAGAATTTCAAAAGAAAACAAATGAATCATTTCCTAGGACATTTATATGCTACATTAAAAATAAAGCTAAAATAAATCAACATAATACAGAATCAGTGTGATGGTTAATTTTATGTGTCAACTCAGCTAGGCTAAGGTACCCAGTTGTTTGATCAAACACTAGTCTAGATGTTGCCATTAAAGTGTTTTGTAGATGTGATTAACATTTACAATGAATTGACTTTAAAGGAAATTACCCTAGATAATGTGGGTAATTTCCAAAAATCTATACAGTCAATGAAGGGCTTTATCCATCAATTGAAGACCTTAAAAGCAATAACAGAGTATTCCTCGAAAAGAAGAATCAAGAAAGTTTAGTAACTTCTGAATTATACCATGGGTGTGTTCAACTCATATTTAATTTGGAAACAAATGGTACAGATGGCTCTATAGAGGTTTACTGCAATTAATATCTAGTAAGCAAAATTTTTTAAAAAAATTCATAATCATTATTAAAAGCAAGTAGCCAGTTAACATTAAAATGTAATATATCAAACTGAAGCTACAGTAATATATCTGGTTGAAATAAAAATGCTGTCAGCAAAGACACTTTAATGCAGTCTAATTTTACTTATTTATAACTTATACTTATTTCTTTTCTTATAAAAATATTTACCAAACAACAGCATATAAAAACAGTAAACTGGGGGTGGGGCAGAGGTTTTAATTAAGCAGATAATTAGAATATGAGGGGTCAGGCAAGCATTTTCTGAAAAGGGCCAGACAGTAAATATTTTAGGCTTTGTGGGCAATATGGTCTCAGTATCAACTATTCACCTCCCCAAGTCAGTCATAAATGATGTGTAAACAAATGGGCACGGATGTGTTCTAATATGAAAAGAGCATATACTTTTCATATGTCACAAAATATTACTATTATTTTTATTTTTTCAACCATTAAAAAATACGGGTTGGATTTGGCCCTTAGGCCATTACTTCCTAGAATTAGAATACAATAAGTAGGCCCAGAGCAAACAAGGGGCACAGGGTGCAAAATTTAAGGACACACTTACTCTCACTACTTCACCTGCCTCACCCCACTCCAGGCCCTGATGATAAATGCATAGTTCAATATCATAGGAACACATAATAAAAACCTAACTGAAGCTTTCCCAGAGGAGGTAATTTTTAAGCTAGAATCGAAGAGATTAGAAATCAACTAAGTGACAGTTATGGGAGGTAGTGTTCCAGGTCGATAGAACAGCCTGCATGCAAGGACTCCAAAAAAAGAGGGAGAAAGATGTTTTCAAGGAATTGAAAAATGTTCTAAACAGTGAATGGCTGGATCATGGAGTTCCAAAAAGGAGTAAGAAATGAGTAAAGAATCAGGTTATAGTAGGCTTTTGTGGGCAAACCTACATTAGAGAGTTCGGACTTAATCCTAAACCTAAAGGAAAGACACTGAAGAGGTTTGACACAAGGAAGTGAAAAAATCGTACGTATATATTTGAAACTCAACTTGGTTACTCTGAAGTGAACAGACTATAAGGTTGCAAAAAAAGAAGCAAGACAACTGTAACAAATTGTATTTACAGAAAATCATGAGGCAACAAAAGAATTCTTCAGTATTTTCAGAGAACTATTTTTCTAAATCAGTATTTCCTAAGCTATATACTAAAAAGATGATGACATTTCTCTATTTTGATAATGTTTACTAAAGATACAAATTAATCGAGGTGCAGATACCAATTAATTAAATATCTACTGCACAAAGAAAAAACTTTATTTCTCTGAGTGGTACTATCACTTTGTTATAACTTTAATGAACGTAAATTATAAATATGACTTCTATAAGAATAAAGTAATTTTACAGTATGATATTCCTTGTAGAAGCAGAATAAACTATTAAGGCAAATAGTGATCTTTTTTATTCTCTCCAAATGTTCTCTCCTTAGTCTAACCTCATACCAAAAGTTATTCAAGAAATGTCATTTTTACATAAAATTTTATGGAAAAGTTGACTCATCGTGCAAACACAAAAAAAGTACTTTCAGACTCTCTAGAATGTGAAAGATGTGTGCTGTTTCAAGCCAAGCATTAAGACTGCTTAAGGGAAAAATCTTATGGTCTAAGTGACAGATCTTCAGGAGAGTCATCTTCATGGTATGAAGAATTTGTAGGATCTGGACTAAGTTACCAAAATATCCCAACTACCCCCCACCCATTTATAAAGTCTAAATTAAAGGACACAAACAGAAAGAACAGGATGACAATGCATCTAGGAAACAAGGAAATACCTAAGGAATAGCTAGGTTCAGTTTTAGTCTTACAGAAAGGTAAGATTTAGTCTTATAGAAAGGTAACAGATAAGATTACTCAAATTATTCACCTGCAAACACCTTTATTTAAAAAAAAAAAATTTGGCAGATGGCTGGTACAGGGATCCAAACCCTTGACTGGTGTTATAACACTGCTCTCTCCTCTAACCAACTGAACTGACTGGCCATCCCTACAAACACTTTATTGCACCTTTGCAATAGAGTTATTTATCCTAGAATCATATCCTGGCTCCCTCCTGAAATGCCATGAAAATGAGAGTAAAGAAATAAAAAAAGTATAAAAAATCCCACAGTGTCTATAAAGAAAAGAAACTACAAAGGGTGTCTGGGGCCAAAGAGCCCGGTCATAGCCTGCCCAGGGTCATGAAGCCCTGCCAATAGCCCTCTGGCACTAAAGATATAAATGCTGTGACCTTTCCACCATTTTCTCCTTCTTACTGCTTGCACAGCTCTAGGCGTAGATCACCGCTGCTTTGCTTTAGATAGCTGAAAAATGTTCCCTTTCCCGGAACGATTTGCCCTGTGCTTTTTCCCAGAAAACATCTGCATACTTCCTTATCTGCTCATTCCCTCCTGCTGTCTATATAAGCTGTGACCTTCTGGCTAATAAATGAGACTTGATCAGAATACTGCCTTGTCTCCATTTCTCGCGTCTCTTGTCCCATCCAATGCCCACTCCCCCCTCCAGGGTCTGCGTTGAATATCCTGCGGGTCGGGACATTTTTGGCGCCCAAACGTGGGGCACTGGATATGGGGGATACCGTGAGGAAGGCAGCGCATCGGAGGGTCGACCGCTGAAAACAAAAGAGTAAAACCTTCATCTGCCTTGGGAACCTGCTGCGTCAGGATAAGGTGAGTAAGCGCGCCTGATAATGGGACAAGCATTAAGTTGTCATGACGTCTACATAAGACGGTTACAAAAGGCTTTAAAGATGCAAGGAGTAAAGGTTAAAACAAGTGATCTGTTAAGATTTTTTGATTTCGTGAAGAATCTTTGTCCTTGGTTCCCAGAAGAAGGGACTATTAATTATAAAAGGTGGTCTCGAGTTGGAGTTGGAGACGCTTTACAAGATTTCTATGAGACTTTCGGGCCAGAAAAGGTCCCTGTTACTGCCTTCTCCTATTGGAATTTAATCAGGGACATGATTCAGGATAGGGAAGAATCCCCAGAAGTTTCAGAAACTGTGGCCCAAACTGAAAAAATGTTAAAAACCAGCTCC
>NW_007728027.1:195156-196941 GCF_000696425.1 Galeopterus variegatus | reverse complement strand
TGCCTCAGGATAAGGTGAGTAAGCACGCCCGATAATGAGACAAGAATTAAGAATTAAGACAGTTACAAAAGGCTTTAAAGACACGAGGAGTAAAGGTTAAAACAAGTGATCTATTAAGATTTTTTGATTTCATGAAGAATCTTTGTCCTTGGTTCCCAGAAGAAGGGACTATTAATTATAAAAGGTAGTCTCGAGTTGGAAATGCTTTACAAGATTTCTATGAGACTTTTGGGCCAGAAAAGGTCCCCGTTACTGCCTTCTCCTATTAGAATTTAATCAGGGACATGATTCAGGATAGGGAAAAATCCCCAGAAATTTCAGAAACTGTGGCGCAAACTGAAAAAATGTTAAAAACCAGTTCCAAGATTGACCTCCGAAATCCCTCTCCACTGCCTAGGGAGGACATAGATCTAATCTCCCTAGAAGATGAGAGTGAAGAAATCAAGGCAGCCAGTGCCATACCTAAGAGATCTAAAAAGTATCCGCTATTAAAATTCCAGGCATTCGGGAGGCGAGCGCAGAGGCGGCTGGTGAGGCAGGAGTCGCAGCGTGAGGAAGTTGCAGATAAGTTTTTCTGTTAAGAAAAGAGAATACAATGCTAGGAAGTGTAAATAGCGAGCAGCTTACTAAGATATTGCTTAGCGTTTTAGGTTTGTAATTTTGATAATGTTAAAAGATATGAGGAAAAAGGAAGACTTAAAGCTTGAGAGAAGAAAAAATGCTTATAGAACAAGACGAAGGTTAAGAATGAGCCTTTTTCACGGAGTAAAAAAAAAAAATTCTTTAAAAAAGATGTTGAGAGGAAGGACTACAAAAGCCCTGAGTTAAACGTTATATTGAAGGGCAACCGTTTAGCTTTAACATCAAAACAAGTGGTTTAAATAGAACCTAAACGTTATTTGAAAAGTCAAGTTGTAGGTGATTAAAATAATTTCAAGGTGATAGTTTAAAAAGGTTAAATATGAAGGTGATTAAAAGATTTTAAAATTCATGGCACAGGAAAGTGCGTCATTCGAAACCAACACTTAAAGCAGTTATTTCCTAACAATTGACGAAAATAGGAAAGATTAATTGGGAGTGATAGTATAAAAACAATTTGGAGAATGAAGATTAGGAACTTAAAGTGGAAAACTTGACAAAAATGCAGGAATGCGAAGAAAAGACGTAGGGAAGATGGGACAACTAGAAGATAAAGTATGCCTTTAGAAGACAAGAAAACCTAACTTAAACCGAAAAAGTAAAAAGGAGAAGAAAAAGTAGACTAGGAAACAGAAGCAAGTAGGGGCAAATATACAACTTAGAAAGCTAAAAGATAGGAACAAAATAGAAAGTGATTAAAGATATGTCAAGAAAATGTATTTCAGATAGAAAATGAAAAACAAGACAATTACTGGATGCAAGCATACAAGATAGCCGTCAAAAAAAAGAGAGAAATTATTTTAAAGCTAAGAATTGGATATAAAATAGAAGAACTTAAAAATAAGGAAGAAATCAGTAGTGATGAATTTCTTTTAAGAGCCCATCAACTTAATTTCTGGTGGTGCTGAAGTTAGAAGGATTAAGATGAGGATGTTTAGTTGACGGTAGACCAGGACCAAGTTAAAAGAACACTGAAGCTAGAAGGGAAATCGGTTAAAAATCACATCAAAAAGCTACTAAAAAGACTGAAGTAACAAAAACTAAGGCAGAAAGTTTTGGAAAGAGTTAAAAGAATTTGAAAGGCCTTAAATGCAGTAGTTTAGTTCACTTTGGATAATTTAAAGGACTTGTCCTAAATATGCTTTG
>NW_007728027.1:193471-194331 GCF_000696425.1 Galeopterus variegatus | reverse complement strand
TGTCCATAGACACCTACAGTGGGTTTTTGCTCGCCACTTTACAGACAGGAGAAGCAACCAAACATGTTATTGCTCATTTGCTACATTGTTTTTCAATCCTGGGAATCCCAAAACAGATTAAAATGGACAATGGCCCTGGCTATACCTCCAAGGCTAAAAAAGATTTTTGTGCTAGATTACAAATTCAACATATTACAGGCATTCCCTATAACCCTCAAGGCCAAGGAATTGTCAAAAGAGCCCACTTATCTCTAAAAACTTGCCTTGAAAAAATAAGAAAGGGGGAATGGTACCCCACAAGAGGCTCCCCCAGGAATTTACTAAGTCATGCCCTTTTCATTATTAATTTTTTAAATCTTGATGTCAGTGGCAAATCAGCAGCTGACCGTTTTTGGCATTCCGAGTCCCAATCACAATTTGCCATGGTAAAATGGAAGGACCCCCTAGATAACTCCTGGAATGGCCCAGATCCAGTTTTGATCTGGGGTAGAGGTTCAGTCTGTGTTTTTTCTCGCACTCATAACTCGGCCAGTTGGCTGCCAGAACGGCTGGTTAAACAAGTTGATCATAACCTCTCAGCCAGGGATTCGCTAGATCCCTGATTATGTCTTTTTCTTTTCTTTTCCACAGGGGTCATGGCAACCAGCATTTTCTTCCTGACTGTTGGTTTGTCTGATCAGCTGCCCAAGGTCCAGTCCGGCTTTGGAGATCCTGGACTCTCTCGCCAATTGGTGAACAAACAGTAGGGAAAACCATGTGATTGCAAGGGTGGGACCGTTTCTAGTCCTACTACATCATACATATCTGTTGTAGATTGTGACACCCGTTCAGCTTATTTGTCCTCATCATCTCCCGCTTAT
>NW_007728027.1:192781-193382 GCF_000696425.1 Galeopterus variegatus | reverse complement strand
CTTCTGGAAACCAAACATACTTCACAGCCACCCTGATTAAAAATTATGCGGGGACTTTTGGAGGGGTTCTTGCAGGTCCTCCTTCTGCTTCGGGCTTACCTCGAATAAGTACGCCCAAGCCTCTTGTACAGGTTCAGTAGGTCAACCTGTTTGTTGGTCCACCACTCCCCTCATTCACATATCTGATGGAGGAGGCCCTCAAGACCATACTAGAATTCTAAAAGTGGAAACAAATTCAAGAAATGCATGACATTTTGTTTCCTCAACTCACCTATCACCCCCTGGCCCTGCCCAAGAACCGGGGTGATTTAGGGCTTGATCCTCAGACCTCCAACCTTCTTTACGCAACTCATAAGTTGCTTAATGCCACCAATCCTGATCTTGCTCAAAATTGTTGGCTCTGTCTGACAGTAGGACAGCCTGTCCCTGTTGCTTTTCCTGCTTTGTCTTTTAATTATTCTGATGGTCATCAGTGTTCATTAACTTTCCCTTTGCAGGTACAACCTTTACAGTTTTATAATGCTACTTGTTTCATTTCCCCTTCAGTTAATAATAGTTTTGAGGTTGACGTTGGGTTTGCTACATTTGCAAATTGTCAGTC
>NW_007728027.1:165562-192394 GCF_000696425.1 Galeopterus variegatus | reverse complement strand
GGTGTTTGTTTAGCCCTACAGGAAAGATGCTGCTTCTATGCCAACAAATCCGGGATAGTTCCAGACCGTATCAAACAACTACAAGACGACTTAGAATAGAGAAGAAAACAACTGGCAGAAAACCCCCTTTGGACTGGACTTAATGGATTCCTGCCTTATCTCTTACCCTTTTTAGGGCCGCTTGTGGGCTTGCTTCTTTTGCTTTCTTTGGGGCCCTTTTTACTTAATAAAGTCACAGCCTTTGTTAAACAACAAATTGAGGCTATTCAGGCAAGGCCTATACAGGTCCATTATCAAAGCAAGAACAAAGTGGTGCCTATATACCACTACATTCACCTTAACACCTACATTCACAGCTGCATCTGTGAGCTGAACTGGATAGCCAAAGACGGGTAAGAGGGTAAGTCCCCCGCACCACCCTAAACAAAAGGCTGCCATTAATGGCAACCCATCTCTATGATGGGTACCGTGCTCGGGATGGGTTACCCCAACCTAAGACAGGCACAGTTCCCGAGAGGTTCTCTTGGCTTGAAAAAATAAAAAAGGGAGACCTGTCCGGGGCCAAAGAGCCCAGTCATAGCCTGCCCAGGGTCATGAAGCCCTGCCAATAGCCCTCTGGTACTAAAGGTATAAATGCTGTGACCTTTCCGCCATTTTCTCCTTCTTACTTGCTTGCACAGCCCTAGGCATAGATCACCGCTGCTTTGCTTTAGATAGCTGAGAAATGTTCCATTTCCCGGAACGATTTACCCTGTGCTTTTACTCAGAAAACATCTACATACTTCCTTATCTGATTCCCTCCTGCTGTCTATATAAGCTGTGACCTTCTGGCTAATAAATGAGACTTGATCAGAATACTGCCTTGTCTCCATTTCTCACATCTCTTGTTCCATCCAATTCCCACTCCCCCCTCCAGGGTCTGTGTTGAATATCCCGCAGGTCGGGACAAAAGGGTAAATACAAATTTTTGGAAGACAGCAGGTGGAGAGAAGAATCGTAAGTGACTTGGCAGAACAGAAAATTCTGAAACCAAACTGTCTGCAAAGGGGAATAACAATCCAATGGAAGCAAATTTGGTCCTCACACCCTGCAATGATAATGTCACAAAGAAGACAGGGGTCGGGCCGGCCCAGCGGCGCACTCGGTAGAGTGTGGCGGCGTTCCCGCCAAGGGTTCGGATCCTATATAGAGACCGGTCCGCTCACTGGCTGAGCGCAGTGTGGGCGCGACACCGAGGGTTGCGATCCCGTTGCCAATCACGACACCGAGGGTTGCGATCCCATTACTGGTCACGAAAAAAGACAAAAAGGGAAAAAAAAAAAAGAAGAAGAAGACAGGGGTGAGGCACAGAGCTCAGAACAAAACTGGCTTAGAATCTGTATTAAGCAGCAATTAGAACCTTACGTAGGTCCCCTTCTCAATTCCTGAAGGAGTCCAAACATATAATATCTGGAGAAATGAAATCAGAGAAGCTCCAAGAAGGAAAGGAGAGGTGAGACACAAATTAAAATCAGATGATTTAAATACGAAAATGTGGAGATACCCTCATCCCCAAAGCTCCATCCTGGGTTCCAGGACAGTTGTTAAACCAAGAAAGAAGCTATCCCTCAGTAAAAAAAGGAAAAAACATAAGGAAAAAAAGGACCTACAAATATTGTCATTTACCAGTAAATTTCCCTGCAGCACACGTATCTTTCTTCAATACCCCAAGGCTCTAAACTTTAAATTAAGTGATAGGTTTCAACAGTTTTCATCACTCCTTTAATATAAACAAATTACCCTGAAAGACTTCGAAGAGTAAAGAGGAGGAACTGTTCCAATGACTACTTCTTAGAAGAGGAATTGTTCCAATGACAACTTCTGCAATAAACCTAGCTCCTTTCCTAAAGATAGAAAACCACTCTTAATGTGGCTTCCTCTATTCTCTCACAACTATTTTCAAGTATTTAGAAGAGACAAACATTTCACCAAAATCCTTGCTTGCTTCAAAGCTATCTGAATTTACTGGATCTCATTTACCTAGCCTTCTATAATTCCAGAATATACTTTTGAGGTCCTTTAAAACTGTGCTCATAGTCAAATGTACCCATTTAAATCTGAATATCTTTGCATTTACTTTCACTCCCCTAGTGTCTCTAAACTCAAACATGATGGCTTGACATTTTTTGCCAAATTCTCTGTGAATAACATTTCCTCTTCACAATAAAAAGTGAAAAAAAGGAAAAGAAAAAGGTAAGAAAAAAAGCATTGCATGAACAGAAATAAGCCTGAACCAATGATAACAGCTCTCTCCATGATCCTTTCCACTGCCAGTGGACTAGGAGCAGCACCGCACTGGAAACTGGTCCTTGCTACTCTTTATTATGACACTCAGCCTAATGAAGATGGCCTATTCTTATGTATTTTTTAAATGATGATTATTTGAAATAGCAAGGAAACATAAGACATTTCAGAAAATTTTCCACTTAATGACAATTTGAGTTTAAGATTTTACATTTAAAAATGGCAACCAGTATTTTCAATAATTTTCCCTAAGTATATAGTCACTAGGCAACCTATAGTCTCAGTATGTAGTAATTTCTCTTAATGTTAATGGTCATGAACAACCTCTTATCTTCTGTTAAGCAAACTGCAATTACATTCAAAGCTTTTCTAGCTCTTTTATGTACTGTACAGTGTATTTAGAGATTCAAAATTTTTAATGTCTCTAAAGTTCATCCAAAAGGCATATTTAATTATTTATTTATCCAAAAAGTCATATTTAAGTAGTTGGTTAAATTTTACTAGTTTTATTTCACTTTCAATAAACAAAGCTTTAGGGCAAAGGAGCAGAAGAGGCGTTTCTCAAAGGAAGATATATGAATGGCCAACAGATACATGAAAAAATGCTCAACATCAGTCAGCATTTAGGAAATGCAAATCAAAACCACTCTGAGATAGCATCTCACTCCAGTTAGGATAGCTAATATCCAAAAAACTGAGAATGATAAATGCTGACAAGGTTGTGGAGAAAAAGGAACCCTCCTACACTGTTGTTGGGACTGCAAAATGGTGCAGCCTTTATGGAAAATGGTATGGAGGTTCTTCAAACAATTACAGATAGATCTACCATATGACCCAGGTATTCCACTGCTGGGTATATACCCAAAGGAATGGAAATCATCATGTCGAAGGGATACCTGTACTCTCATGTTTACTAAAGCACTATTTACAATAGCCAAGAGTTGGAACCAGCCCAAATATCCATCATCAGATGAGTGGGTAAGGAAAATGTGGTATATCTACACAATGGAATACTACTCTGCTATTAAAAAATATATATATACTACCATTCACAGCAACATGGATGGACTTAGCGAAAATTATATTAAATGAAATAAGCCAGGCCCAGAAAGAGAAATACCACATGTTCTCACTTATTTGTGGGAGCTAAAAATAAATAAATATACAAAAAAACAAACGGGGGGGTGGGGGAGGAGGGGAAAGACACAATGATCACAACGATTCCTTGAACTGGTTAAGACAAGTGAACAGATATGATGTTGATGGGGGGAAGGGGTGGAGAGGGAAGTGGGAAAGAGGAATTGGTAAAGGGACATGAAAATCAACTACATTGTATATTGATAAATAAAAATAAAAAAAATAAACAGAGCTTCACAACCATCATCTGGCCAACTTCAGGATGCAATAAGTGAATAAACCTAAAAATTCAATATATTCAGCTATCATCAAAAAAATTAGTCCACGTAATTACATAATTTTTCTTGGAAACAGTACTTTGTTTTCATGGAATACTATGTCCTATTTCTTCATTTCCATAATAGCTTCCATTTTTTTCACAGTACCCTCGCTTTCATTTTATATATCCAATTACTTTTATGGTTTTTGTCAAACCTGTCAGCTTAAAAACCTGAAATTCTTTGCAATAAAATAAGAATTCTAACAGATATGTTAACACTTCCACTTAACACAGTTAACTATTTAACTACTAATAGCCTACTAATAATCTACTATTAGACTAATCAAAAATTTTCCAATATATTTATTGCAAAAAAAAAATCCATGTATAAGTGAACCCAGGTAGTTCAAACCCATGTTGTTCAAGGGATTGCTGTTAATGTAAGACATGTACAATAAAAACTACAAAACACTGCTGAGAACACTAAAAAACATCTACATAAATATAAATCTATGTTCATAGATTGGAAGATTCAATATCACTAAAATTTCAATCCTCCCTAAATTGGTCTACAGGATCAACACAATCCCATTCAACATTCCAGCAGGCAATTTTTTGTAGAAACTGACAAACTAATTCTAAAATTTCTATGGAAATATAATGGACCTAGAACAGCCAAAACTGCTCTAAAGAAGAAGAACAAAGTTGAGGGATATATGCCACCTGAATCCAAGACCTACTATAGAGCTACAGAAACCAAGAAAGTGTGATATCAGCATAAAAATAAAAATTTAGATCAATGAAACAGAACAGAATCAAAAAATAGAGACACACACAAATGGTCAATTGATTTTTGACAAAAATGACAAGGAAATTCAACGGGAAAAGTATAGTCTCTTTGACAAAACACACTACATACATATGTGCATGTGTGTATATGCATGGCTGTCCAATATGAACATATGTGTATGCATATAAAATATATTTATATACATATGTATGCATTATATTTGTGTTTACTTACATATATATGAAACAGTGGCCCTTATCTCCCATCATACACAAAAATTTAACTTAAAATGAATCGTTGTCATAAAACAAATCTATAAAACTAGAAGAAAATCTTCATGACCTTGGGGTAAACAAAGACTTAGATAAAACAAAAAAAACATGAAGCATAAAAGAAAAAAACATTGATGAATTAGTAAACTGATAAAAGAGCTTCTGTTTTTAGAAATAAACAGAAAATTATAAAGAAAGCTAGAGATTAGAGAAAAAATATTCAAAATACATATATCTTGAATCTAGAAGTCTTGAATCTAGAATGTATAAGGAACTCATAATAAGACAAAACCACCTTCAAAAATTGGCAAAATATTTTAGAGCACTTCAGAGAAAATATATATATGGCTAGCAAGCACATAAAAAAGATGTGCCACATCTTTACCAGAAATAGGCAAATTAAACCACAATGAGATTTCCATTAGAATGATTAAAATGAAAAAGACTGACAATATCATGTCACTAGGGATTAAGGAAAAACTAAATAAACTAACACCAAGGATCTCACTTCACAGCCAAAGAAGTGTGGCAACAGGCTCATGCTCATAGAATTCACTGCAACTGGCTTACAGAATGGTGGAATGGCCTTTTGAAGTCACAGTTACAGTGCCAGTAACCATGTAACAAGTGACAATACTTTGCAGGGCTGGAGCAAGGTTCTCCAGAAAACTGTATATGCTCTGAATCAGCATTCAATATATGGTACTGTTTCTCCCAGTTTCTCCCAGCCAGGATTCACAGGTGCAGGAATCAAGGGGTGGAAATGGGAGGGGCACCACTCACCATTACCTTTCATAATCCATTGGCAAAATTTTTCTTCCCATTCCTGTGATGTTATATTCTGCTGCCCTAGAGGTCTCAGTTCTAGAGGGAGAAATGCTTCTACCAGGAGTCACAACAATGATCCCACTGAACTGGAAGTTAAGACTGCCACTTGGATACTTTGGGATCCTCACACCTCTGAATTAACAGACTAAGAAGGAGTTATAGTGTGGACTGGGGTGATTGATCCAGATTACCAAAGGGAAATTGGACTGTCATTCCACAGTGGAGGTAAGAAAGAGTATGTCTGGAATACAGGAGATCCCTTAAGTTACCTCTTAATACTACCATATCCTGTGATTAATCCAGATAGGACTATAAACGGCCCAGTACTATCAGGGTCAATCCGTGGCATTAAAAATAAGTTCATTAAAGGAATGAAACAAAGACAGTACATGATTATATGTAAAATATTCCTGTTTCAGATTATATATCAGTTAAGAAAAATTGCAACCATAAACAAATCAAAATTCTATTCTATAGCTAAGCAGAATAAAATCGCCTATTTTGAACAAGAACAAAACGTAAAAGTTTCAATTGCCATTTACAGATTCTTTTTCTTTCTTGTATCCTAAATAATTGGAACAACACAAATTATTAAAGATTTAAAATGCAAAGGTTTAAATAGTACAACAGGACTTCTACAGAGACTCATTATTTCATCAACCTATTTCCATTTTTATTTGGTTAAAGACTTCCTTAAATGTAAGTATATTGATTCTTACCTCCTGATTAAATTTATGTGCCATCTCATTAAGAAGTGAAGAAAAGAAACTAGTGTTCTGTAGTAGGACTCGACCCATGACTCCAAGATATGTGGACATCACTACAGGATACCTCTGTAAAAATTGTGTTAAGGTACAAGTATAACAATTATAAACAATCACTGACATAGTAAACAATCAATAGAGATATAAAATAACAAAACTCTTCTTCATATTGTTTCTCTTTGGAATGAACTGCCAATATTGCCTGAGTTCTAACTAATTTACTAAATATATACATATTACGTGGATTATATATACTATATATTTATATGGATTATATATGGTTCATATATATACACATATACACAATAAAGAGAAAGAAAGAACATGTATTAATGGCTTATTGAATGCACCTAACATACATAGGTAGATGGATCTATTTAAGGGCTGGATGTAGAAAATAACCAGTGGTTTCATACATTCAGTCTGTAAAAATACCAGCACTATTTTTTCTCCTCATATTCTCAATAGTCAAGCATTAAAATTAAGGCACTAACCATTCCTTTATTTCATGTCATTGTGTGTGAATACACATGCATATGAGTGAAAGAGATGAGGTGTCAAACGAAACCTATACTTTCCTGTGTGAAGAAGGAAAAGGCAAAGGTACAGAACTACCCTGAAAATTTACTTAATATAATTTAATATGATCCAAATGATCCCTTTACATCTAACAATGAAGAAAAATTGGTTTTCTGATGAAGGAGAATAATTAAAACTAGAATCCTAGAATCCAACCATCCTTAGAATCTTAAGAAAAATCTTACCTCCCCTTCTATAATACCCTTGAAAACGCAGGGTAAAATCGGTTGAAACATTTGCGGGCTTAACACTGGGTTCACTTTAAGTGCATTTTCCACAACCTAAAAACCAGAAAGAGACATTGGTAATACTCAACTGCAAGTCATTGCTTCATGCAAAACACAGGTAAGAAAACAATGTGCTAAATTAAATAGCACACATCAAATTTGAGAATACTTACAAAGTACATGAGATATGGAATATTCTGACACCAGTTAAGCTTTTATAAGACAATCCATTAAAAACTACAGTTTGAGATAAAGTATCTAATATTCAGAGACAGCTATGCATCTTGTCTTCATCAAACCATAATCTTTTTGCTGCTGGAGGTTGCTTTTAAGTTTTCTTTGTTGTTTTTATGGTGACTGGACAGTACAGTGATCGAACCCTGGACCTTAGTGTTATCAGCACCACTCTCTAACCAACTGAGCTAACTGGCCAGCACTGGTGGAGGTTGTTTAATGCTTCGATGTTGACGGCTGCTGACTGATCGGGGTGGTAGTTGTTGAAGGCTGGGGTGGATGTGGCAATTTCTTAAAATAAGACAGCAGTGAAGTTTGCCGCACCGGTTGACTGTTCCTTTCATGAAAGATTTCTCTGCAGCATGTGATGCTGTTTGATAGCATTTTACCCATGATAGAACTTCTTTCAAAATTGAAGTTAACCTCTCAAACCCTGCAACTGTTTTACCAACTAAGTTTATGTAACATACCAAATCCTTTGTTATCATTTCAACAGTGTTCACAGCATTTTCCTTTGGTAATATTATTCTTTCATTGGTAACACTGTCCCAGTCTTTAAACAGAAGAAAACTCTAAACACTGTTCTTTGTTTACATTCGCAAAATCACTCTAAAGCTACATACAGAGATCTCTCCTTCATTCCTTTTTGAAAGCTGCATAGTACTGCACGTATTGTAGAATAAGCTGTGGTACCTCCAATCATCCAATCACCTATGACAATCTATTTTTTATCAGCATTTTGGCTATTACAAATAGAACATTTCACTTTTGTTTTAATCCATCCCTTTCCCAAATATACCTGTAACAGACTGTTTCTACATCTCCCGTGTTAATATGCAGGCTTTCAGTGTGTGTCTAGGACTCAATTTTCATGAGTTAAGCTTATACAGCATACAAAGTGGTTAAGAGCATGGATACTGAAGTCAGAATGCCATGTGTATATCCCAGCTCCAATACTTACTAGCTGTGTGATCTTGGACAAATTATTTACCTTTTTGTGAGTTAACTTCTCATCTGTAAAAATGGGGAAGAGAATAGTACTATTGCCATATATTTATATGAGGATTAAATGAACTATATTTATTATGTTTAGAAACATATAGCACATAGTAAATGCTAGCAATTAGCTATTATTACAGAACAAATTATTCCTTAAAAATATTTGTGTCATCCTAAGCCTTATCATAATTCATGAAATCAATTTGACTTTATAATGCTTGATATGACCATGACAGAAATGAGCATTTCGAAACTGAAAGTGGTAGGTATGTATAGATCGACAAATTTCAAATTAAAGAAATGTTAACAATTTAATTTGAATTTTTTAGATTATATTCATTGAGATAACTTGTTCCAAGTTACAGAATACAATAAAGTCTATTTTTGCTCTAAACCATTTGCTCCAAAAGCAGGCACTCTGGTCTCTCTCTCCAACTTTCAAAACATTTTTTGCTTCAAAGAATGCAGAAGTACCTTGCAGATACTGTCAGAAATTAGTATAATAGTAACCGTCAAAGCTATATTAAAAACATTATATAGCATACTATATTAAGAAACAGAACCCGAGAGATATTAAAAATAAAAATGAGCTAATATTAAAAACTATTATTATAGCTATACTAGAAACCTGAGAAAAGGAAAATGCCAAAAATTTTGAGAGTTTTCCCAACCTTCAAATACAGGCAAAAAATGAAAGCACTGCTGTCCTAAAATATTCCTTTACATAAAAACATAAGTAATTTATTCATGGTAACTAGTATATTCCTGGTATTTAACGTCCACTTATTATATAATAAAATTCAGTTTCTGAGATTTCAAATGAAACACAGGTTTAGCTACACTAATGTTTATATAAAACTACTGTCTTAAACATATGTGATTACCAGATTCCTAATTTTTAGTTCAAGAATTTGCATCCTAGTTATGACTTACTACGGGTATATTTACAGATACTGGCTTAATCTGCAACTTGTATTAAATGTTACAAATATTTTATTCTATATTCAGGCAGTGGCTGACTTATGTTGAATCATTTGACCAAAAACAATTAGGTACAATGAGGAACATATGATGACATCACCTTTTTCCCCTTGAAAGGAAATGGGAAAATAAATTTTTGCTATTAAAATTATAAGGGGAGTATTGTACAGTACACAAATTTGGAACTTTCTATAATAAAAAATTTTTTTAAAGATTGTCTTATTCTGGAAAGCAAAAAAAATTAAATACAATTAATTTTAAAGAGCTAGCTGAAATCCACAGTTCTTGATAATAATGTACTATCATCGTGTAAATCACCTGCTTAATTTTAAAAGTAAATTTAAGTAATATATTATTTATTTATTTGTTTATTTATTTTTGTCTTTTTGTCTTTTTTCGTGACCGGCAACGGATCGCAACCCTCAGTGTCGCGTCCGTACCGGACCGGGACCGGCAACGGGACAGCAACCCTCAGCGTTGCCCCCGCTCCTCGCTCAGCCAGTGAGCAGCCGGTCTGTATGTGGGATCCGAACCCTTGGCGGGAGCGCCGCCTCACTTCCCAAGCGGCGCACTGTAGCAGTGCGCCACCGGGCCGGCCCCAAATTTTAAATAAGCATTTATTCAGAAGAAATGGTCAGAGGATGAGGTAGAACTTGGTTTGCTACAGCCAAAGATCTTAGCAACCAAATAAATTATTTGGCTGACATCTGTATAAGCCTGTTTTCCCCCAAAAGGAAGACTATAAAATGAAATAGCCACATAATAGTTATCATCCCTATTTTACACAAGGAAAGTGAGAAATAGAATCATTTGCCCACATCATACACCTATGAAGTAGCAGAGCCAATATTTTAACCGTGGCAGTTTTCCTTCAGTTTATACTCTGTGCTATGCTATAATATCCCTCTATTTTGTGAGAATATAATTAAAAACAAGTAGTAAGAAGGAACTAAACACTATCCTTGAGACATGCAAAAAACCTGCCTCATTTTTTTGTGTTTTTTTTTTTCTGGTGGCTGGCTTGCCTCATTTTTGACAGAAGTTTCACAGTGCCCATTCCAAACAATTCACAACAAGTTGTCTTTCAACAATTACTTTACCATAATGTTGCAGCAATGCCAAAAAACATACAAAAAGCTTTTTTTGGTCTGGGAGATGTTTAAATATGAGAAATAATCTCTTTTCTTAATCACTTAGAATATATGGATTATTATTTGGCACAGGATTGCAGATATGACATAGTTACAGATTATTAAAAATCATTTAGGATAACAACTTATTTAATGAGAAAACTGAAGCCCAGAGTGTACTCAAGAGCTGTATAAGTAGCAGAGCTGGGTGTATGAACCAAATCACAGGTCAAGGAGAGAATTCCAAATGTACCATTAATATGTTTGAGGTGGTATTTCCCTTGGTCTTGGTGTTGTAGCACCATGCTCTAACCAACTAAGCTAACTGGCTAGCCCTCGGGACAGCACTTCTACTGGATGTGAAAACTTTAACGTAAACTTTATGTATTCCCTGCCTTTCAAATCACTTACTATGTATGTATTCAGAGAAAGTAGAGCACATATTTACTGAACTTTGTATAACAGAGAAACTTACAATCTAGTAGAGGAGACAGATAAAACACAATTACACACAGAAAAATCTATAAAGAAAATATCAAAATTACATGGCAATTTTCTCTCATTTTGATCTCTCAAACCACCAATCACTTTCTCTTCAAATAGAATTAAATCTGAAGTGTCAATTTCTTGTTTTCTCCTCCACCTCTAGAGTGATGCATCTATAAGCCAACGAATGCCAATGACTGCCTGCAATCACCAGAAGCTAAAAGAAAGGCTTGAAACAGATTCTCCCTTAGAGCCTTAAGAGACAGCATGGCCCTGCCACCACCTTAATTTTGAATGATATAATTAATATAAATATTATAAATAAATTTCTCTTGTTCTAAGCCATCAAGTTGTGGTACTTTGTTATGGCATCCATAGGAAACTAATACAGTCCTCAATGATCTCCTCAAGCTCCTCACTTTTCTCATCAATTTATAATTTAACACCTCAGTAATCTGGTGTATGGTCCCTCCAATTTACAGACACTAAAAATGTTTTAAATAACACCATCATCCTCACTCTCACAGATAATCCTAACAGTATACTCTCTGACTTTAGTTTTGTTCACTTGTTTGCAGTAATTAACACTAGTAGCCTGATTCACCCCACTAGAGTTGCCTGAAATTAGCAAATAAAAATACTATGTTTTATCTGGCAACCCTAACCCCCTACTCAACTTTTAAGACTTAGATCTCATCTCAACTCCTTCTCCCTAAAAAAAGTTCTCTGCAAAATGCTGTGTTAGATGACCACTTCTAAACTCCCAGAGCAACATAAGCAAACCTTTAGCAATGAGTCCTAATAGGAAGTGCTCATGAAAATCGCCTGGTAAACTTTAAAAAGATAATTATGTCCTACCCAAATTTTCAATAAGTTCACCAGGTGATTTAGAGATGCTTCTTATCCCAAAATCACTATTTACCTAACAATAAATACAGACTGGCTGTTTACTTGTCTTCTCCTCCCAAAAGACTGAATTACTTACAAACAGGAGCTGTGCTTTTTGTATCACCTATGCCTACTAGAAGAAAGCACTAAATACTAATACCAGGAGTTGGCAAACTATGCCCACAGGCCAAATCCAACCCACTGCATGATTCTGTAAATAAAGTACTATTGTAACATAGTCACACTTATTCATTTACATATCATCTATGACTGCATTTATAATATAACATCAGGCTTCAATAATTGAGACAAAGGCTATATGGCCCACAAAGCCAAAAATATTTACTATCCGGCTTTACAAAAAAGTTTGCTGATCCCTGACCCATATGGTGACTGACTGAATAATCAGCAAATGATACTGAAAGCAACGAATTTAAAAGTCAAATTAACCATGCACATTTACATTATACCTAGAACGTTGTATGGGCACTCATACATGTGTGTCTTTGAAGAACAGCACGATAAATATTTTTAAATACTCGAATAAGTTCAGACTGATAACTACTCTTATTAGATGCATAACAGCTATCATATTAGTTAATATGAAATAAGACTTCACCATCTGCACAAACTTTTACCCACTTAGTCCCACAAACTATATTTTGGATTGCTGCTACAATTATTGTGATTACTTAATTATATTTATTATAATAAACCTCTTTGGGCAACCACTTTTTCATTTTACTGGTAGGAAGTCAGACAGCTTTTAGGATCTAAGCAATGCCATAGTTTTCACACCATAAAGCCTACTTTGTTTTGATGATAACACTTCACCTCACCAGAATTCAGCCTTCATATATGACTGAGAACATAGCTGAGAAATTAAAAAAAGGGATACTTTTAATAGTTATACCTTCTCTAAAACCCATAAAGCACATATGTGTATATACATCTGTATACACACACATATACATGTAAAGATATACTTGAATACATACTTATACATAAATGTTTATATGTACATTTAACTAATATATTTATATCTTTAATATATATAATATATAAAAATAAAATATATCTTAGAGCCTGCTGGTTCTTAATTTATACACAATCCCAACAAACTTGGTACCCTAACTTTGATAACCAACTCAAATTAAAACTACCAAATCATAAAGTGAAAAATCTGCCCCCTAAACAGGTTAACATACTCAAGAAGTAAAAAGTATCAGATGCCACCAGTCTGGACAATTTATTAAAAGTTTTTAAATTCTTGCCACACGAAGCGAGGTCTCAGGATAGGCAGTACTCCAATCAGCTGAGATCCTGTTAGAAATCTGAAATTACAGTTTAACAAGATCTGCAGGTGATCTGTATTCACATTCAAATTTGAGATGACCTCTGGCCCAGAGGTATTAAACCAATTGAATACTACTAAAAGAAACTATCCTGTGCAGAATTATATCAACACTTCTCCTTCTTGCCAACCATCCAGACCCAAACGAAGGTCCAATTTCACAAAATATGAATGAAAAACTCATAAAGATATTTGTTGAAAAAAATGACAATACCTTGAGCACTTGAACTTGACCTTCTGTAGTAATTTCCTTTAACAGCTCACAGAAGGACTGACACAAATCTACTGCATATGTCTGAAATTCAATCAAAGGTCAATATATACATAAGAATATATCTGCAATATCAAAAAGGCATAAAATTCACTTTGGAAGACTCATTATAATCTACTTGAGAATTATATACCAAAGCTCTAAGCACAGAAGGTTTCAATTAGAACTTCTAGGAAAAGTTAAGGAAAAAAGATTATACCTAATAAAATACAGTTTATTGATAAACTGATTTTTATAGAGACATAATGATATATTTATTTATACAGTGGATTTTCTGCATTAAATAACAATGAAATTGCATGTATCACATCTGACCCACAGTGAGGCATGCTCAGTCAACATTTCCCTCCCTTTTAGGAACAAACCAATCTTAAATTCTGAAAAAGAACCTCCTGATTTCAAACAAGAAATAATCAAAATAGTAACTACATAATTTCTTACAATGCAAAAACTACTCCAACATACCTGTAAAAATTCTGTTGATGATAAAAAGATATAACCATTGATGATCTTAAAGCAGGTTCTGAGATTTTCTGAACTTAGTTCTGCCAAAACATTAAATTTCAAAAAAAGGACAAATTAATTCACTGTTCAAATTGGTTTAAATGAAGAGATTCATTTTTATTTAAAACTAAGTTATATACCCTTCTTTGCAAACCTTTTCTGAATGCTATTCAGACTACTAGTATCCAGAGAAACCTATCTAAAAATTGGCATCAAGCCGTAACTTAATGCTATCTCATTCACTTTTCACTAGTTAAAATAATTTAGAAAAAAATGACAAGCTCTTTTTCTTTTAGAAAAAACTAGATAACCATCTGACGCCTTTTTATTGGGGGGGGGGGGGGGGCAGCTGGCCAGTACAGGGATCCAAACCCTTGCACTTGCTGTTATCAGCACCATGGTCTAAGTGAGCAACCGGCCATCCCTTTACCCACTTCAAACTAAAATTTTAGTGCTAGTATGGCAAACAATTGCAACAATCATTTTACCATTATATTTTGACACTGGCTTAAATGGGTTCACTCAATGAGCATTTACTGAGTGTTACGGCACTGGCCCTGAATATGGTATCTCCTTATAAAAAGATTCCCTATTTATTACCTTCTAAAAAATTATGTTTAGATATTCTAAATCCTTGGCCTTTGTTCTCCAATTCTGCACCCTTATAAAAACCTACACATAAAAAAATGTTCTTAAACATGTAATTACCAGAATAGCATTAGGAAAAAAAATATCGTTTCTAGCTATTCCTTTTCAGCACCACACTCTACTAACCTAAACGCCCAGCCCTGCAGCTATTCCTTTTCAAGTGCCAAGTAGAAACTATTTTGTTAAACCCAAATATGATCAAATGTTGATGTAGTTTTACATGCCTCACCTCATACAATAACATGATATAATAAAATACAGACTGTATATAATTATACAGCTCAAAACATGACCCTTAAATATCATCTATGTCTAAAACTTGCCATTCTTTGTTGCAAACATTTTAGAAATTCTGTTCACTTGCAATAGTACAGATTTAAATAAGAAATTTTTTTTCTGGCAAAAGTGAGTTCTTATTTAGCTTATATCCTAAGGAAAGTAAGAAGACACACTATTCAAATTTTCCATTCATTTCCAAAAAAGAATGACAGTCCTGCCCCTATCTCAAAATGTCTTCTAAAGCATTAGTTCCTTAGGATTTGACTAGTTTTTAAAAAATGAGAACGAGAAGAGGACAGAGAATGACCAACTTGTTACTATGCTAATAAAAGACGTAAAAAAAATAACCTAAGTACTTTTTTTTTTAACAGAAGACAAAATCTTAGGATAAAGGAGGCCTTTTTATTGGATAAAGTTATCCTTATGAAAACTCGCATTATCCTTTTCTCCTCAAGGAAAAAGTCTGAACTTGTGCACACTTTTTTGGAGACCAACAATGAACAGCAGTTTAGCAACATTAATAAGACAGAAGAGTCTATATCTAAGTGAAAAATAAGACTGGCTTCATTCCAGGCATGTCAGCAAAATCTATGTTGAAAGAAACAATAAGGATTAATTTTAAAAAATCATAGAGCCCATCTCTTCTTACAGATATTTTAAAAACTATTCCTGGGTCAATCTATACAAATACCCAGGTGACTGGGTCACTTTATACTGCTTTCCATGCCTCTACCATGCCCAGGATAGCTGCCATGCCCAGGATAGCTTTTACCAAATTTTCTTGGCCATGTTATCATCAGCAAATATTATATATTGATATTAAAAATAGCTCTAAAATTAATAAATTTATCTATTTTAAGGTACTGAGCATTATTCACTACATTCATGAGTTCCTAGTAAGACTCTATAGAACACTTATTGTCTGTTCCTGGTACCAGAAGAAACTGTACTTCATTCATACATTCATACATTAATAACATTGTATATTTATTTTCAGACACAATGAATAATTCAAGTCAATTGTTCTCAATCACAGGCAATTTTGCCCGCTACAGGACATTTGGCAATTTCTGGAAACATTTTTGGTTGTCACCACTAGCATCTAATAGGTAAAGGCAAGGGTATTATTAAACAGCCTACAACACACAGAAAACCCCCCACAACAAAGAATCACTTGGATCAAAATGTAAACAGAGCCAAGATTGAAAACCCTTGGTTTAGCGATTATGTATTATTTTTTTCATAGACTGCTAGAGAGCTCTGAGGTAAACCTGCGGCCCATCAAAGTATCTTGTTATGCCCTGTGCAAATATAATTTATATCTATTAGTCTGATTATATTTTATAATCTGCTCCCCTTTGGTTTTCTCTATTCTTTTGCTCCTAATTTTAATTTGTATTTTCACTTTACGTTTTATATATTCCTTTAAATTTCTGTAAAGGGGAGAGGGAATGAATAAATTATTGAATTATATTAGAGAAAGTTAATAGGAATCTACTTAATGTTTACCATATGACTCTTTAATGCTTTCTTTTTGCAAATGCAACTGTAATAGTTTTTTCTCTTACTTTAAATTCTGACAATATATGAAAGCTAAAATGTAAGATAGCCTATATCAGGTGAAGTCAGGTAGGAAAAAGTCTCTTCCAAATTAGATAAGGAAGCTACCAGCAAAATAAAAAAAACTTTTATCATTCAAGGAACATTAGATTAGCTTGGCATTTATGACATGCACAAGAGCCAGTCAGATGTTCACATTTTAAATAATGAGAATACTATAACTTAACACTATAAAACAGATTTAAAGAGAAAATAGCCATTAGAACTAAATCAATAGAATTACTTATAGTCTCTGATTCTACTTAAAATTTCTCAGGTCCTACTTACATTTAGGAAAAAATACATAAAATAAATTTTAGCCTTGGATTTATTAACACTTTTTAATCAACATATACTAAAAATCATTAACTTAAAGTGTTCAATATTGTTGGTAATATATATAATTTAAATTAAAGTGGGAAACACTTCCATTTTCCGGTCAAGATGGCAGAGGAGACAGTTCCTAGCGTCACTCTCTCCCACAAATCAACCAATTTGCAACTATTAAGAAGCAACAACAAGAGGCAAAAGAGCTGCATAGGAACCAG
Source organism: Galeopterus variegatus (assembly GCF_000696425.1). Taxonomy (NCBI): domain Eukaryota; kingdom Metazoa; phylum Chordata; class Mammalia; order Dermoptera; family Cynocephalidae; genus Galeopterus; species Galeopterus variegatus. Next base: position 175,334 of record NW_007728027.1, on the reverse strand, counting down.
CAGGAGCCGTGCACTGCGGGACCCCCAGCCCAAGCCAATGCCCGCTGTGCAGAGAGGCCTGAGAGCCACAGGGCCAACACACACCTACTCAGCCAAGCCAGAACAGTCAGGAGCCGCGGGACCTACAGCCCAGGTCAGTCCCCACCGCCTAAAGAGGCCCGAGAGCCGCCGGGACCACATGCCCCGAGGCAGCCGTGCCAGAACAGGCAGGTGCCATGGAACCCCTAGCACAGGCCAGTCCTCAATATGCAGAGAGGCCTGAGAGCCGCCGGGCCCACACGCCCTGAGACAGCCACGCCAGAACAGGCTGATGCGGAGGGACCCCCAGCACAGGCCAGTCCCCGCCATGCCAGAAAAGGCAGATGCTGAGGGACCAGGCCAGTCCCTGCCGCCCAGAGAAGCCCGAAAGCTGCCGGGTCCACGCCCTGAGTCACGTGCGCCAGAACAGGCAGGCACTGCAGGACTTCCAGCCCAGGTCAGTCCTTGCTGCCAAGAGAGGCCTGAGAGCCACTGGACCAACACACCCCAAGCCAGCTGTGCCAGAACAGGCAGGCATCGCAAGACGCCCAGCCCAGGCCAGTCCCTACGGCCCAGAATTGGCAGTCCCTTCAGGATCCAGGCCAGACATCTGGGTGGAATGAGTGGACCCTGATACGCCCTGCCTAAATGACTAAACAGCAAAGGAAAGATACGAGAAATATGAAAAATCAAGATAGTATATCACTACCAAAGGAAAATAATAACTTTCAAGCTCTAGATCCTATAAAACAGGAAGTCCTTGAAATGACTGACAAGGAATTTCAAGTAACAATTCTAAGAAAACTAAATGAGATACAGGAAAACTCAGTTTGACAACAAACTGAAATGAGAAAAAACATACAGGACCTGAAAGAAGAAATGTACAAAGAAACCAGTGCCCTGAAAAAGAATGCAGCAGAGCTTGTGGAACTGAACGATTTATTCAGCAATATAAAAAACCCAAGAGTCTAACCAGTAGGCTAGAATGAGCAAAAGAGAGAATTTCTTTTTTTTTTCTTTTTTCTTTTTTTTTTTTTTTTTCTTTTTTCTTTTTTTTTTTTTTTTTCTTTTTTCTTTTTTTTTTTTTTTTTCTTTTTTCTTTTTTTTTTTTTTTTTCTTTTTTCTTTTTTTTTTTTTTTTTCTTTTTTCTTTTTTTTTTTTGTCTTTTTGTCTTTTTCCGTGTCCGGCAACGGATCACAACCCTCAGTGTTGCCCCCGTACCGGACCGGGGACCGGCAACGGGATCGCAACCCTCGGCGCTGCTCCCACGCCTCGCCCAGCCAGTGAGCGGGAACCGGTCTGTATGTGGGATCCGAACCCTCGGGCGGGAGCGCCGCCGCGCTTCCCAAGCGGCGCACTTATCCAGTGCACCACCGGGCCGGCCCCAAAAGAGAGAATTTCTGACCTTGAAGACAGGCTGTTTGAATTAACACAGGCAGAACAGAAAAAAGAATTTTAAAAACTTAAGAAAATCTAAGAGAGAGAACAGACAATGGTAAGTGCTCAAATATCTCAATCACGGGTATTCCAGAAGGGGAGGAAAAAGGAAATGGCATTGAAAACATATTGAACGAAATAATAGCAGAAAACTTTCCAGATATAGGGAAAGTCACAGATCTTCAGATTCAGGAGGCCCAAAGATTCCCAAACATTTTAACCTGAAAAGGTCATCTCCAAGACATGATACAGTCAAACTGGCAGAACTCAAAAGACAGAGAGAGAGAATCTTAAAAGCTGCAAGAGATAAGCGACAATTCACCTAGAAGGGAGTCCCAATCACACTAATATCAGACTTTTAATCAGAAACCCTAAAACCAAGAAAAGAATGGAATGATATATTCAAAATACTAAAGGACAAAAATTGCCAGCCAAGAATACTTTACCCAGCAAGGCTATCCTTCCAAAATGAAGGACAAAAAGTATATTTCTCAGACAAAAACTGCAGGAGGTCACCACCACACAACAAGCCTTACGAGAAATTCTCAAGGGAATACTGGGTTTCATACCTGAAAAACAACCATCACTGCCATGAATACTCAAGAAAGAACAAAACCTACCAGTAAAACAAAAATGCTAACAATAAACAGAAAAAGTACTTTATTTACCACCACAAGAAACCAACAAACACAGAGGACAAAGAGAAAATCAGAAAGAATAGAACAAAAGATACTTAAGACATCTAAACAAATATCAATAAAATGCTAGGAGTAAATCAAGACTTTTCAATAATAACTCTAAATGTAAAGGGATTAAATTTTCCACTCAAAAGACACAGACAAACTGGATTAAAAAGATGGACCCAACAATATGCTGCCTTCAACAGACTCACCTCACCTGTAAAGATATACATAGGCTAAGAGTGAAAGTATGCAAAAAGATATACCATGCAAACAGAAATGAAAAATGAGCTGGAGTAGCTATTCTTATATCACATAAAATAGACTTTAAACCAAAAACCATAAAAAGAGATAAAGAAGGCAACTACATAATGATAAAAGGATCTATCCATCAAGAAGACATAACAATCACAAATATATACACACCCAACATTGGAGCAGCCAAATTTATAATGCAAACACTATTAGATGTAAAGAATGAGATAGACACTAACACCATAATAGCAGTGGACCTAAACACCCCACTCTCAACAATGGACAGATCGTCTAGGCAAAAAATCAATAGAGAAACAAAAGATCTACACAACACTTTAGACCAATTGGACTTGGCATATCTACAGAACATTCCATCCAACAACCTCAGAATATTCATTCTTCTCATCAGCTCATGGAACATTCTCCAGGATAGAGCACATGTTAGGTCGCAAATCAAGTCTCAACAAATTCAAAAAAATTAGAATTATTCCATGTATTTTTTCAGATCACAATGGATTAAAATTAGAAATCAATTTCAAACAAAATTCTGGAAACTATACAAACACATGGAAATTAAACAACATTCTACTTAATGACACATAAGTCCAAGAAGAAATTAAACAGGAAATCAAAACATTTCTTGAAACTAATGAAAATAATGACACATCATACTAAAACCTGTGGAATACTGCAAAAGCAGTACTAAAGGGGAAATTTATCACATTAAATGCTCACTTCAGAAGAATGGAAACATGGCAAATAAACAACCTAACACTTCACCTTAGAGAAACAGAAAAACAAGAACAATCCAAACCCAAAAAGTTAGTAGACAGAAAGAAATAATTAAGATCAGAGCAGAACTAAATGAAATAGAAACTTAAAAAACAATACAAAAGATCAATGAAACAAAAAGTTGATTTTCTAAAAAGATAAACAAAATTGACAAAACTTTAGCAAGGCTAAGAAAAAAAGAGAGAAGACGCAAATAACAAAAATTAGAAATGAAAAAGGTGACATTACAACTGATACCTCAGAAATACAAGGAATCATTAGAGACTACTATAAACAACTACATGCCAACAAATTTATAAATGTGAAGGAAATGGATAAATTTTTGGACACATAGACTACCAGAACTGAACCAAGAAGATACAGAAAATCTGAACAGACCAATAACAATAAAAGAGATTGAAGCTAGTATCAGAAGTCTCCAAACAAAGAAAAACCCAAGACCAGACAGGTTCACTGCAGAGTTTTTTGCTTTTTGGATTTTTTTAAAAGATGAACGGTAAGGGGATCTTAACCCTTAACTTGGTGTTGTCAGCACCAGGCTAACCGGCCATTCCAATATAGGGATCTGAACCCTTGGCCTTGGTGTTATCAACACAACACTCTCCCAAGTGAGCCACAGGCCATCCCTAACTGCAGAGTTCTACAAAACCTCAAAGAGGAACCAATACCAATTCTCTACAAACTATTCCAAAAGACTGAAACAGAGGCCATTCTTCCAAACTCTTTCTATGAGGCAAACATCACCCTGATAATAAAACCAAAGATACATCAAAAAAAGAAAACTACAGGCCAATATCCTTGATGAATATAGATGCAAAAATCCTCAATAAAAGACTAGCTAACAGAATACAACAACACATACACAAAACTATACACAATGATCAAGTGGGATTCATCCCAGGGATGCAAGGTTGGTTCAACATACACAAATCAATAAATGTGATACACCACATCAATAGAAGCAAAAACAACAAACATGTGATCATCTCTACTGATGCTATAAAATCACTTCACAAAATTCAACATTTGTTCATGATAAAGACTCTCTACAAGTTAGGTATAGATGGAAAGTATCTCAACACAATTAAAGCCATATATGATAAGCCCACTGCCAATATCATCCTGAATGGGCGTTTCCCTTTAAAACAGGAACTAGACAAGGATGCCCACTCTCACCACTCCTATTCAATACAGTGTTGGAAGTACTAGCCAGAGCAATCAGATAAGCAAAGGGAATAAAGGGCATACAGATTGGAAAAAATGAAGTCAAACTGTCCCTGTTTGCAGATGATATGATGCTATATATTGAACAGCCTAAAGCCTCTACAAAAAAACTCTTACAGTTGATAAATGATTTCAGCAAAGTTGCAGGATACAAAATTAACACACAAAAATCAAAAATCAGTAGAATTTCTTTTTTTTTTTTTTTTTTTTTAAAGATGACCGGTAAGGGGATCTTAACCCTTGGATTGGTGTTGTCAGCACCATGCTCAGCCAGTGAGCGAACCGGCCATCCCTATATGGGATCCAAACCCGGGGCCTTGGTGTTATCAGCACCGCACTCTCCCGAGTGAGCCATGGGCCGGCCCAAGAATTTCTACACTCTAACAGTGAACATGAAGAAAAAGAAATCAAGAAAGCTAGCCCATTTACAATAGCCACCAAAATAATAATAATAATAATAATGATACTTAGGAATAAAGTTAACCAAGGATGTGAAAAATCTCTATGAAGAGAACTGCAAATCACTGTTGAGAGAAATTAGAGGACAAAAGAAGATGGAAAGATATCCCATGCTCTTGGACTGGAAGAATTAACATTGTGAAAATGTCCATATTACCCAAAGTGATCTATAGATTCAATGCAATCCCAATCAAAATTCCAATGACATCTTTCTCAGAAATGGAAAAAACTATCCAGACATTTATATGGAATAACAAAAGACTGCACATAGCCAAAGCAATCCTGAGCAAAAAAAATAAAACTGGAGGCACAACACTACCTGACTTCAAACTATACTACAAAGCAATAATAACCAAAACAGCATGGTACTGGCATAAAAATAGACACACAGATCAATGGAATAGACCAGAGAACCCAGAAATCAACCCATATACTTACAACCATCTGATGTTTGACAAAGGCACCAAGTCCACACACTGGGAAAGAGACTACCTCTTCAATAAATGGTGCTGGGAAAACTGGATATTCACATACAGGAGAATGAAACTAGACCCATACCTCTCACCATATACCAAAATCAATTCAAAATGGATTAAAGAATTAAATATACATCCTGAAACAATAAAACTCCTTAAAGAGAACATAGGGGAAACACTCCAGGAAGTAGGAGTGGGTACAGACTTCATGAATATGACCCCAAAAGCACAGGCAACTAAAGGAAAAATAAACAAATGGGATTATATCAAACTAAAAGCTTTTGCACAGCAAAAGAAACAATTAATAGAGTGAAAAGACAACCAACAAAGTGGGAGAAAATATTTGCAAAATATACATCTAACAAAGGATTAATATTCAGAATATACAAGGAACTCAAACAACTTTACAGCAAAAAAATAAATAACCCAATTACAAAATGGGCAAAGGAGCTGAATAGGCATTTCTCAAAGGAAGATATACAAATGGCCATACACACATGAAAAAATACTCAACATCACTCAGCATTCGGGAAAGGCAAATCAAAACCACTTTGAGATACCATCTCACTCCAGTTAGGATGGCTAATATCCCAAAGACTGAGAATGATAAATGCTGGTGAGGTTGCGGAGAAAAAGGAACTCATACACACTGTTGCTGGGACTGCAAAATGGTGCAGCCATTATGGAAAATACTACGAAGGTTCCTCAAACTATTACAGATAGATCTACCATATGAACCAGCTATTCCACTCCTGGGAATACACCCAGAGGAATGGAAATCATCATGTCAAAGGGATACCTGTTCTCCAATGTTCACTGCAGCACTACTTAGAGTTGGAACCAGTCCAAATGTCCATCATCAGATGAGTGGTCAAAGAAACTGTAGTATATCTACACAATGGAATTCTACTCTGCTATAAAAAAGACTACTATTTGCAACAACATGGATGGACTTAGAGAAATTTATATTAAGTGAAATAAATCAGGCACAGAAAGAAAAATACCACATGTTCTCACTTATTTGTGGAAGTTAAAAATAAATAAATAAATAAAAACACAAACACATAAAGTGTTGGGGGGAAGAAGACATAGCAATCACAACATTTCCTTGAACTTGTTAAGACAAGTGAACAGATATGATGAGAAGGGGGAAAGAGGAAAAGGTAAAGGGTCACAAGAATCAACTACAATGTATATTGAGAAGTTAAAATAAAAAATTTTTTTAAATTTAAATTTAAAAAAACGAAAAATGGAAAACTTCCTGCCAGTAGCTTTATTTCTACCTAGAAAAAATAATAGCAATCATATTCATTAAATAAACTGTTAAAAATCACTGATTTAATAAGAAGGAATATGTTACAAATGATACCAAAACTGAGTATTCATTTTGATCTATACTCTTAAAAGATTAAAATAAATATTCTGGCTGTAAATGTAAAAATAAATTTAAAAACTTATCTGAGGTCCTGGGAGATGCAGGCCATGGGCCCTATCCCCACCCCTGCTGCTGCCACAGCACATGCAAACCAGCTCCAGAAACCAGCCCAAGGCCTTGGGGGTTCTGGGAGATGGGGGCAGTGGGCTCTAGCTCCACCCCCGCCACCACTGTAGCATAACCAAGCCAGCAAGAGAAGCCAGCCCGACGCCCAGGGGGTCCTGGGAGATAGGGGCTGTGGACCCTAACCCTGCCCACAACCAGATCCTAGAAGATACTTATTAACCACGTGTATTACTTTGTATGTGTGACTTATGTGCTCATGTCCTTCACCAAATTTCACCTTAGATTTTTCTAATTCATTTTTAAGAGTTCTTTTTGCAATAAGGATATTAATCTTAGTGTGTTTTTTTTTTTTTTTCTTTTTTTTAAAGTAGAGAATAGAATAATGGTTAGCAGAGTCTGGAAGGGGTGGGGATGGGAGGAAGATAAGGGGTAAACTAATGGGGACAAAACTATGCTATCTACCCTAAGTGAATCATTGTGCAGTATATGCATGTATTGAAAGAACACACTGTATCCCACAAAAATAAATATAAATAAAAATTGAATTAAAAAAAAACTTATCTGAAAGAATGTATATGCAAAAACTTACATATCAATATCAATTAGTTGTGAGATACTCAAAAATAAATGTAATACTGATGTGGAGATATACTAAACATGCACAGATGGAATTTCTTCCTATTACTGATGTGAATACACATACCATGATTAATAAACAAATTATACATAATTTTTATTAAAAAGAAGTCAGAAATAAATAATTCAATAGTATCTACATCACCTACTACTGATAGTTTTTATAAAATATAGATTTTTTTAAATCTTTGAAAATTAAAAAAGTTTAAGTCAAATATCCATTATCATAAGGTTGAAATTTCATTAGTTCTTGATTCTGTTAAGTAACAAACCCTACAGAGCCAGTAGATAGTTGGATACTTTTTCTTTTAAAATAGCTGTTATTTTAATAGTAATAGTAGTAATAGCCCTAGCAGTAATAAACATAACAGCAAAACAGTTAAATGTTGCTTACTACATGCCAGACGTTGTTCTAAACACATAAAAGTCCCTACTGACTTGATAAGAACTATGCACCAACTGCAAAGCTTTCTATGGTAAAACTACACTAGAGCACTTACCTAAAGCTAAACTAAAAATAGTGTCATACAGTTATAGTAAGGTTAGTCCTATGCTTTTTGTTTATATCTCTTCTTAAACGCAAACTGAAAACAGTGTCATACTGTATAGTAAGGCTAGTGCTGTACTTTTTGTTTAAATCTCTCCTTTTCAGCTACCAATACTCTCTCTCCCACTGCTATAAGGGAATTATACATTGTAGAGGCCAGAATGCTGAATTTGGGGTGGAATACAAAGGTGAAGTGAGACCACCATGTAAAGTCATCCATATGTGAAAGTTGCTGAATCCTGTTCATGACAAAGTTGATAATGGATCTGGCTGACGATTCCACTCCTAGATCAAGTATAAAGAAGTAGGTAGATTACCCAGAATGGTACTGTATGTGATCTCCAAGTTAGGTAGAATAAAACTAAAAAGGCCTTTACCAGAGAGTAAAGGGATGTTAAAAGGGCATTTCCTATTCTTTTTCGTTATGATGACAGAAAGACAAAACTTTTCTTAGGAGACAAGCAATAAGTGACTGGCCTAGTGCCGCTGACTTCGTCTTTGGGAGTTTTCCCTCTTTTATGGAGATGCTAGGCAATAAATAGTAAATGGCTCTTTCTGCAAAACAAATGATTACTTTGGTTATCTCATCCTATACTGAGGAACGGGATACAACAAAAAAAACTCAGAGAAAACATGAAGGACTAATCACATTATCTAGTCACCATGGTCATCCAATAAATAAGAAGAAAATGTTTTTTAGGTCAGTTAAAATTGCATGTTAGTTCATATTTGCTGATATTTTCAAACGGTGAGTCTACTCTTCCAGTGTGTCATACTTCAGTAATGTTTTTGCATCTGATAAAATTTCTCAGTACGAATAAGTTTTCAGACAAAAGTCTTCAGATATTGCCATAATAATTATGCCTTTTTCCCTAGTGTTTTCTTGTCTAAATATACATTTATGATAATATCAAACTATTCAGTTAGTACATTCAAAGATCTAATGAAAGAATTAAAGATGCTTCACGCCTTAGTCTTGAAGAATGTGATCCTTGAAAGGAGAAAAACTTAAATAATTTTTACAATACAGTTTATAAATAAGCAATTTTTAAAAAGGTAATATTTTGGGCCGGTCCTGTGGCTCACTTGGGAGAGTACGGTGCTGGGAGCGCAGCAGCGCTCCCGTCGTGGGTTCGGATCCTATATAGGGATGGCCGGTGCGCTCACTGGCATGAGCGCGGTGTGGGTGAAACCACACCAAGGGTTGCAATCCCCTTACCGGTCATGGAAAAGAAAAAATAAATAAATAAATAAAAAGGTAATATTTTGCAGATTGAAAAAAAATAAAGGACAGTAAATTGTACTCTATGTAACTGTTAAATACTCCACGAGATTAGGTGTGAATGTGCCCTGGTAAACTCCCACACAAAACAACTCTATAAACAAAATATCATTTAAAAAGTCTTTAAGCTATTACATACTTGAGAATGGTAGCTGGTATGTAACAGAAAAATGTTGACTTATTATTATTAATTATCATCAAAATACATGTTCAGATTGGAAAAATAATCTCATTAGATATCACCCAAGAAGCGTTAAAGAAACTAAGAGCCCACTTCTAGGACAGTACCCAGTACTCTGGTTTCACGTATCAAAGAAGTGATGCTTAAAAACATACAGCTTCGGGGGCCGGTCCGTTGGCGCACTGCTACAGTGTGCCGCTTGGGAGTGCAGAGGCGCTCCCGCCGAGGGTTCGGATCCCACATACAGACCGGTTCCCGCTCACCGGCTGGGCCAGGGGCGGGTG
>NW_007728027.1:157337-165160 GCF_000696425.1 Galeopterus variegatus | reverse complement strand
TTGCCGGTCCCGGTCTGGTACGGGCGCGACACTGAGGGTTGCGATCCGTTGCCAGACATGAAAAAAAATTAAAAAAAAAAAAAAAAAGGAAAAAAAAAATAAAAACATACAGCTTCATGACTTTATAACTCATAAGTAATATTTAATAAACAATACATATAATTTCATGATATTTAACAATCTCTATTTTGGTGGTTCCTTAGCTAATACAGAGAAATATGTACAAAGCTCTTTTGTGCACAATTAATAGCATAAAATCTCTTTGTGAAAGAAGCCAGATAAAAAACCATAGTGCATAAAAGCAATTTTACAATATAGTCCTCTAAATGGCTTATAAAATTGCTATCAAACAAAAGAAATTTTACCATGCAAAGTTAAACCTTAATTGGCAATTAGTTTCCTAAGAATATATTTTTTTTCCTTTTTGTCTTTTTTCGTGACCGGCAACGGGATCGCAACCCTCGGTGTTGCGCCCGCACCGCGCTCAACCAGTGAGCGGACTGGTCTCTATATGGGATCCGAACCCTCGGCGGGAGCGCCGCCACACTCCCAAGCGCTGCACTCTACCGAGTGCGCCACTGGGCCTGCCCCTAAGTATATTTTTTATTACAAAATTTTCCACAAGGCAATAATATAATTTAGAGTTCACACTTTAACAAGCAGAAATGATTCTAAAAAGTTATATAGAAGAATCTAGAAACTATTAAAACACTATTCAACTTATCTGTCAATATCAGGAACTTTAATAAAAATAGAAAGCATAATTTAAAGTCAGCTATAATGCCCCCAAATTACAGTTTCATTCAAAAACATTACTAAATTTATGCTTTAACACATACCAAGAAGTGGTGACATATTCTGAAATATACGAAGCAACTCTGGTGTAATACATGGGCTGTTTTCCAATGTTACTAACCTAGGAAGAAAAAACAAATGATTAAATCACTTTCCATGCCCACTAAATCCACTAACATAACTTAAATATAAAAACTATTTCATTTAGGGGCCGGCCTGGTGGCGCACTGCTACAGTGCGCCGCTTGGGAGCGCTGCGGCGCTCCCGCCGAGGGTTCGGATCCCACATACAGACCGGCCGCTCACTGGCTGAGCGAGGTGCGGGTGCAGCACTGAGGGTTGCGATCCCGTTGCCGGTCCCGGTCCGGTACGGGCGCGACACTGAGGGTTGCGATCCTTTGCCGGTCACGAAAAAAAGACAAAAAGAAAAAAAAAAAAAAAGCTATTTCATTTAAAGAAAGAATAAAAAATAGACAATATAGAAAGTTATAAAAATTATCTTTCTAAGAAAAAAATTACCAAGTGCCTCAAAACAAAAATATACAAATTATGTAATATTATTTTTACATACATAGCAAAAACAGTAAGGAAATGACAACAATCGACCCTAGGTATTGGGGGGTTGGTGCCAGGACATCCCTCAGATACCAAAATCCACCGATGCTCAAGTCTCTGATGTAAGATGACACGGTATTTACATATAACCTACACACATCTTCCTGTATACTTTAAATCATCTCTAGATTATTTATAATACCTAATACAATGTAGGTGCTATGTAAATAGTTGTTATACTGTACTGTTTAGGAAATAATAATAGAAAAAAGTCTGTACATGTTCAGTACAGAAACAATTATTTTTTTTAATATTTTTGATCCACGACTGGTTGAATTCATGGATGTGGGATTCACAGACATGGAGGGCTGACTGTATAAAGTATCTACAACAATAAAATTATAATGATAAAGCAAAAGCATTATTATTATGTATTGGTCAAGGAGAGATAAAAATTATTTTCTTGTTCTGGTTTTCTTGATATATTCTTCTGTCACATGTAATTAAAATGTCCCTTCAATGAGGAACTAGGCTAATAAATCAGTAAAACATCTTATAAATAAACATAAACTTAGTACAACAAAGACCAATTACAAGCCTATCTCACACAGCATTAGCAATCTGAAACATTCAACATATAAAAAATATATATGGGTTAAGGCTTATCATAAAAGTGTGTGGTTGGTTTATCTACTCACCAGCATCAAACCCCAAAGAACTTAAAGGGGAAAAACCATGATTGTCACTGTAGCAGCAAGAAAAGCGGGGGTGGGGGGGTTGGGGGGAGAATCCTATTCAAAATTTGATATTTGCTATAAAAACCCTTATCTGATTATAAATAAAAAGGAACTTCCTTAATCCGATGAGAGAGTATCTGTTGAACACTCATAGCAAACATACTTAGTGATGACCTATTGAAACCATTCTCTCAAAAAGCAAAAACAAGCCTCTAAGAACAATCTCTTGTCTATCATCTTCACATTTATTCAGTAGAAGGCCTTTCACATAATATGCAAAGTAAGTTAATAAAAGATACAAGAGTAAGAGAAGAAAAAGTTAAACAGTCTTTATTCACAAAAGATATGACATAAAAAAGAAAGGCAGAAATAATTCATAGACAAGTTATTCAAATTACTAACAGTTCAGAAAGGCCACTGAATATATTAATATACAAATATTAAATGACTTCCTATATACCACAACAAATAGTTAAGATGTAAATGGATGACATTATCAGAGTCATAGATACAAAAATCCAACATTATAAAGATGTCAGTTCTCTCCAAACTGTCAAAACAGAATCAACGCAATTTCAATTCAAATTCCTACAGGGTTTTTTCTGAAAATTAGGCAAGCTGATTGTAAAATGATTGGAGGGCAAAGGCCAAGAGCAGACGAGAAATTTCTCAAAGAAAGAAAAAGTTACATATAGGGGAGGTGGGGTAGGACAGGGTAGGGGGAAGGGGAGAGATAGTCACTTGATCAGATACAATGACTTACCATAAAACCACTGTAATTAATATAGTAAAGGAAATAGAAAGTACAATAAATAGTCTCCCCTTATCAATGGGACCAAACTAAGATTCTATCTGAAACTTGTTCCTTCCCTCCCATTTAGTCATTAGCTTGGTCAAAAGGCCAATCACTCTCACTTCCTATGCTAGCTCCCACAGTATAAATCATGCTTTTCAAAAGAGGGGAAAAAAACTTTAAGAATTTACTTGAAAATAAAATGACAAGGTGTGTAATTCCAAATTAAACTAATAAAGATGGAGAAATGAGAAGTGAGGCAAAGTGCCATTCTTAACCTTGAAAAAAAGGAGAAAGTTACTATTTTGATTAATATTTAGATAAAGCTATATATAAGATCATCTTTGACTAGAAAAATGTAAAATTTAATGTTACCCTTCCATAAAAAACATAAAAAAGAGAATACATAACGTAAAAAGATGAACTATCAGCCCCCCAAGTAAATGTAACACATCAAAATTCTATTGAAGTAAAGCATCTTTGGTTAAGTTAAAATATAAAATATAAAACTTTGCTCTTTATAGGAGACAAAACTAAATGTCAAACAGAAAAGCTAAAATGTAAAAGACGAACGAAGAAAGTTAAGTCAAATCTAAACAAAATAAACCATGACAATATTAATATCAGGTAAAATTTAAATGCAAAAGAATTAAAAGGTGGAATGTAAATCACCGCATACATATATTATTACATGACATGATGCTTCATGAAAACATTTTAAATTTTAAATACTGTATGTATATATAAAATATTTTAACGATACACAAAAGTACTAAAGTGCCAAAATTCTATGTAGTACAAGATATTTTTTAAAACATACAGATCAAATATGTTTGAAATAAAAACAGGACATGGACACAAAAAACAACTGGACAGAATATTTTAATAAATCACTGTCAAGAAGAAAAAGCAAAATAATGTGAACTATACAACTGACAAGTTAAAAAGAATAGATGCATGTGAAAGTCTACATCTTTGACACCATCATTGCAACAGTATGTGAGTATACTACAAAAAGAGAGCCTCAGTCCTTAAAATTCACATTAAGTTTTTAAAAAATTGTACAAGCCTCATGTTGTAATTGCAATGTAATAAATCCAGACCTGAATCATATATTTTAATGACAGCAAAAAATAAACAAAGTTGGGTCAAAGAAGTCACTAAAAAACTTGTAATGCTACCACCAAAATAAAAGATAGGATATTTTATATCTAAACTTAAGGAAAAATAGGTAGTTATACTACAGGATAAATTCATAGCTTTAAGTGTTTTAGTACTTAATAAGAAAAACAAAGGTAATAAATAACCTTTCGTCTTACAGGTTTAGTAAAATATGCTAATGATTAAATGTATAAACTAAAAAATTTGAAACAGAAATAAATTAACAAAAGGACAGAAAATAGAATTTATAAATCTAAGCAGGAGCTCCTTCACAATAAAAAGACAAATATCTAATAAATTTACTTTAAAAAGAGATAAAACAAAAATAAAACTATGAATGGCAGAGATAAAGCAAAAACAAAGAAACTCTTCTATTAGTATTTTAAGGGACTAAGTGCCAAAACTAGCAGACATCAAAAATCAAAATCAAAATAAGGATGTATAAACTAGTAACTAGGGAACAACCTGAGGGTGTTATCAAAACTGTTTTAAGTGAACCCCCAGCTGGGACCATGGGTCCATTTCCAGTTCTCTTTATTATTAAATTCTCTTAATGTCCAAAGAATAGATAGATACTATTTTACAAAAACCATTCCAGTATAAAGAAAATGATTTTTTAAATTGTTAAAGTGGTACAATAAACATAAACCTGATAATAAAGTCAAACTCATTTATAAGTAGGTGAAAAAATAAAATTAGGTAAAATATTTTTAAAAATTACAGTCTTTTGGGCCGGCCCAGTGGCGCACTGGAGAGTGCGCCACTTGGGAGCAAGGCAGCACTCCCGCCGAGGGTTCAGATCCCATGTGGAGACCAGTTCCCGCTCACTGGCTGAGCGTGGTGCGGGCGCAACACCGAGGGTTGCGATCCCATTGCTGGTCCCCGGTACGGGCGCGACACCAAGGGTTGCGATCCCGTTACCGGTCAGTAAAAAAGACAAAAAGGAAAAAAAAAAATTACAGTCTTTTAAAAGTGTAATTCATCCCAGCAAGTAAATTTTACCTTAGGAAGTCAAGGTTGTTTAAAAAGAGATTTTTTTAAAAAAAGAGAAATATAATCTCCTAAGTACATAGCAAAAGCAATCAAATTTGTTTTGTTTTTAAATGATGAAGATCACATTACATTTAATGGTATATAGCTAATACTGCTGATTGCTTACCAGTATTCATTACCCCATCCTATTTCCTTAAAAAAAAAAAAAAAAACTTTTCATGTATTACCTTTTGTTCAAATTCTGTTTAAAAATAATTTACTGTATTACATGTTCCTATCAAGAAAGAAGAAAAGCTGAGAATGAGCTAATTCTTGGAACATAGGTCAAATAACAAAGAAAAAGTAGAACGAGGAGATAATATAAGAGTGGAAATTAATAAATAGTAAACAAACATACGACAAAGAGAATGAAAGCCAAAGGTTGGTTTTTTGAAAAGACTAACAATATTGACAAATCTCCAGTGAGACGGATCAGGAGGAAATTAAAAAGTCATTAAATGAAAAAAAAAAAATCCTGTCTCAGTCTGAGAGTTTCACTTTATGATTCATGGCCACAAACATCACCCGGTACTGGTTATCCCTAATAAGTTCAAATTCTCATTCTCTAGGAAAACTACTTTATGAATATAACTCTTCTCTCCCACAGACCTCTCATCTTGTGTATACTCCTACTCCAGGATCTCAAACAAGTTGTCAGTCCTCACAGCTTGTACTTCCTTATTTCCAATTCATTCTTCAGTCTACTCCCACATTAATTTCTGTTTTTACCAATCCACTAAAAACCCTCCTATCATCTCCATGTGGCCAAATTCACTTCTCTGTTCCATCTTACTAGAACAATCAGCAACACTTGAGATAGCTGACCACTCCCTCTTTTAAAGAATATTCTACTCTCTTTATTTGGTTTTCCTACTATAGTCATGTGCCCCATAATAACGTTTCTATCAATAATGGACCATATATTATGACAGTTGTCCCATAAGATTAAATATTGCATTTTTACTGTAACTTTTCCATGTTTAGATATGTTCAGATGTACAAATATTTACCATTGTGTCACAACTGCCTAAAGTATTCAGTGTAGTAACATGGTGTACAGATTTGTAGCCTAGGAGCCATGGACTATATATATACCATACAGCCTACGGGTATAGTAGGCTATACCATCTAGGTTTGAGTAAGTATGCCCTATGATGTTTGAATGATGACAAAATCACCTAATGACACATTTCTCAGGACACATCCCCTTCACTAAGAAACGCATGACTGTATACAGTAGATATACATACTGTATATAGTAGACAGCATTCTCTGTCTTCTTAGATGGCTCCTTTTGTGTCCTCGAAATGTTATAAGTTCATTAGAATTCTGCCCTGGGAAGAATGTTCTCTATCTGGGGCCGGCCCATGGCTCACTTGGGAGAGTGTGGTACTGACAAAACCAAGGCCACGGGGTCAGATCCCTATATAGGGATGGCTGGTTAGCTCACTTGGAAAAGTGTGGTGCTGACAACACCAAGTCAAGGGTTAAGATCCCCTTGCTGGTCATCTTTTGAGAAAAAAAAAAAAAAAATGTTCTCTATCTGCCCATCTCGTCCTAGGCAATCTTACATATCCTCAGGCTTTAAATGCTATACACAAAGTGCTAACCACTTTAGCAAACATACCTTAATCCTCACAACAACCATGTGAGGCAGAAACTTTTTCATTTTATGGATAAGAAAACTGAGGCTCACAGATGATGACTAACTTATTAAAATCACTAATCTAATGCAGTGGTATAACTGGGACTGGCAACTATATCTGTCTGATTCTAAATATAAGCTGTTAACTCACTAATAAAAATATGGAAATTTATACCCTGATTCTCTAATCTATAGAATCTCAACTATTAATAAATTTGGTAATTTTTTTTTTATCCCACCTGCCCCCCAAATTTGTTAAACTTTTAAAAAGTTTGTCCTAATAATTTATTTTAATTTACAAATAACTAAAGCCTGGACAAAAGAAATTACCATTAACAGAGCAATCCATTTTTATTATTACCTGTTGATGTAATCCTTTGAAAATTCATAAACACATTAAGTCTGTAATACTATCTTTATCATATTTTAATTTTTCTAATATTAAATATCATATAGTATGTACATGTTTAGAAGAAAATAATTTATGTGTCAGAGATAAATATTTTAATTCATAATGTAGAGCAGGGGTTGGCAAACTACAGCTCATGCGCTAAATTCAACCTATATCCTATTTCTGTAAATGATGTTTAACTGTAGTACAGCCATGTCCATTGGTGTATGTACTATGACTGCTTTGACACTAACACAGCAGAGTTGAGTAGCTGCAACAGAGACTGTATGACCTGGAAAGCCTAAAACATTTATTGTCTAGATCTTTGCAGAAAAAGTTTGCCAAGCTCTGATCTAGAGTAACCTATTCTTGTACAAATACAAATATATGAATATAAACGATTTCAACAGGCTATTTCAATCAAACCATCTAAATGTCATTTCAGTTCAAACAACATAACCTAGAAAAAATATGAGGAACCCCAATTGCAAATTATTAGGTATCTACCTAGTTAAGGTTTAAAATTGTTCATCTAGTATTCTGATATAGATCATTAATATATAATATGCACCAAAAACAATTTCTAAGAATCAAAATTGCTAATTACTAGACATCTAAGCAAAGGAAAGAGAGAGAGAGAGAGAGAGAGAGAGAGAGAGAGAGAGAGAGAGAGAGAGAGAGAGAGAGAGAGAGAGAGAGAGAGAGAGAGAGAGAG
>NW_007728027.1:134581-157082 GCF_000696425.1 Galeopterus variegatus | reverse complement strand
GAAAGAAAGAAAGAAAGAAAGAAAGAAAGAAAGAAAGAAAGAAAGAAAGAAAGAAAGAAAGAAAGAAAGAAAAAGAAAAGAGAGAAAAAGAAACTGAGGGAAGGAGAAGAGGGAGAAAACAAATGTTCATTTTTTCTATGGTTGATTTCTGTGATTTGCTTTTTTAATTCCAATAGTCAATTTATATATTGGAATTTTTAAACCTTTCATGTATAATTGAACGATTATCTTTGGAGAAAACTGTTGCCATCAGTAAGATGAGCTCAAATAAACCCAAAGAAGATTTTCCAACAGTTCCTTACAAACAGTGTACAGTCAATAAATGTTCATAGCACTGAGCTGCCACAGAAGCAGGATTTTTTTTTTCTTACCTCTTAACACAACATACTAATTACTCAGTAAAATAATAAGTCAGTACTATAAGTAGCACTAATTTGGGGCTGAGGCATAACATCTCAGTACTTACTGGGTAAGGGAAGTAAGAGATTGAAAATATCTCTTCAATATCCCCCAAAACATCTTATTTAACAGACTGGAAATTTTAAGTCAATTTTTAGTTTGAAGAAGTCACCAGGATTCCCATTTTACATGCCAAATTTCAAACGATGAAACACAAATGCATTCCTACTAAACTTATTCCCTTTAACTTTAACAAAGTTAAAGTTCTCTTTAACTTTGGCTACTATAAGCCTACACTGAGTGACAGCTGCCAAAAAGAGGAGCTGTATGTTAACCAGTTTGGGAAAACCAAATTAACGTTTTTGTTTTTAAATGCCGAGTATTTAAAGCTCTGTTACATGACTTTTACTTTATTGGCATCAGAGTATGGATGGATGGTCAGGAAAAAAGTAAAATCCGTGGTATCAAGTGTTTCCTCTTACCATAATTCTAAACCATCTTCCAGAAGATAAACATGTGGAGGCTGGGAAACATCTGTACTCAGTTGAATAACTGGGAGCAGGAAAGGGTACAGGTTCTTGCTGTCTGCTCCTAATCCCTATGGGAAGTATAAATAAAACTTATAATAAGACACTCTAAGGTCCCATCCCCCACCAAAAAATTGCCTATTATATAAAAAGCCCTAAAACCAATTTATAAAAGGTAAATCAGACTTTTAGGATGGCCCTAATTATAAGCAATAAAAAAATAAAGTTAGCTCTGTTTACAATTGGAAAGTAAGCATCAAAAAATACTATTCAATTGCCTAATGGCAGTAAAAAAATATATGCCAAGGCTACACACACTTGTTCATTTTAAGATCCCACATAGGAAGTATTTATTTTACCCTCCCTGTGACTACAGAAGAAATACTAACACTGGTATTTTAAATTCTATTAACACTGTCATCTAAATAACTAACCAAAAAGGAACCCAGCCTAAATTTAATCAGTAAGATAATTAAATTACGGTACATCCAAATTCTAGAATACTGAGTAGCTATGAAAATGGATTTGGCATGGAATGTAAAAATCTCAAAAATAACTGTAAATTGGATTTAAAAGTTACAAATGTGTCTCTAACAATTCCACATATCAAAGAATTTTTTAAAAAATATCTATATATCTGTATATGCAGACATATGCATAAAAATGTTTCTGAAACAAACAAAAAAATGTTAATTCTAGTTAACATATCTATGGAAAAAAGAAAAGAATGTCGGGAAGAGGGCAAAAGAATTTTTTTTTCACTTTCTGTATGCTTTCCAAAAAACTATGTACACATTATTTTTTTAATGAAGAATTTCTGTTAACATTTTTAAAGGACACAGAAAGAACATGGAAGAAGGGGTCTAATCTAAATTCCAGTTTGCCTAACTACTATCTTAGGAAGGCTGACTCATTGTATCACATTGTAAGTATTTTGGAAGAAAACAAAAAGGAATAAAAAGTCAATCTCTAAACCATAATGATCTCTATAATCTGATAAACACAGAAAGGAAACCAAATAAACTAACACATCTTCATTTAAGAAATAATTCAAATGTCAACACAGTTTATACAAAACTACAATGTCGCAAAACATATACATATTCCCCTTTTGATGACATATACATACTAAGTTCAATCTTTTTTAATCAATTTGAGTGTACAATACATAACTATTAACTAGAGTAACCAGGCTGTACATTAAATCTCCAGAATTGATTCATTCTGTGTAACTGAAACTCTATATTCTTTGCTTAATATATTTTCCCCACCTCCAGCCCCTAGCAAGCAACCACCATTCTACTCTCTACTTCTATGATTTCAACTTTTTTAGATTCCACATATGGGATCATGCAGTATTTATCTTTCAGCTCAATCTTTATCATAAACACTTCAGTGGAAATACATAAAGTTTATCCTTAAACATCTTAAGTTTGGCCCTTTCTATAACTAAAAATCATTTAGAAGACCATATTTAAGAGTTTTCCTAAAGGAAGAGAATTATAAAAATGCCATTATTTAATAAAGTACCATACTGGGTCTTAAAATTCAGTTAAATTTCACTTTCTATAGCTCCATTCACTTTCTATAGTTCCATTCATGGAACAAAAAAGAGAACATTAAGAGAAAATAATCAAGGTCATTTTGGTAGACTTAAAATTACCTTGGAAAATTAGAATTTATTGACTTAAGTGCATATCCTAATAAGCACAAAATAAACTAGCATTAGCAAAACTAAAGTAAGCAACTGCTAAACACACAAACTCTCTTGGTCAAAGCCTGAAGACAGTCAATAACCTTTAATCTAGTGTCAAAAGAATGTGTCCAACCTCCAATATGCAGCTTAAAGTAAATTTTAACACTCCTTGGGCCTACAGTAATTACAAGACATTATCTATAACACTACAAAAGTTCAAAAATAAATTCATTAGTTATTAAGAAAACTATCAAAAATGAGTACGGGGGAATCATATTCTACTACAATTACATAAGATTTAAGGGGAAATTGGGTGAAGGATACATGGCACCTCTCTGTACTATCATTGCAACTTCCTGTAAATCTATAATTATTTCAAAACAAAGTTAGGGGAAAAAAAAGAATAGCACCTCTAATATTGGCCTTTCTCGGGGTACTGTCTGTGGCTTTCTTCTCATGTCCCATGAACACACTAATGATGTCCAAATCTATTAACTCCAACCCTCTGAACTACAGACACTCAAGTGACTACAAGACAGCATCATCCAGAAGGCATCTCAAACTCTAATACTCAAACCAACTAAACCCATTGTCTTCCCCCAAATAAAGTTCTTCTTCCTGTACTTCCTGACTTAAGTGACTTAGTGATAAACTATATCACAACCACCTCCTGGTTACTATTATTCCTTTCACCACATCTAAACAATCCTTAATTCTATCTCTTTAATATTTTTCATATCTTTTCCCTTCTTTCCATGGCTTTAACTCAGGTCCCCACCAACTTTTTCAATGTTAACAGAAAGCATCTCCTAACTAGTCTCCTTGACCATGGTTTTACCCATTTCAAACCAGTGTCTCCAGTGGTGTCCTATGTTTCTAAAATAAAAATGATCACAATACTCCTCTCTCTGAACTTCAAGAGACATTCTTTTAGCCTTCCTGACCAGTCTCACATACAAAAGCTCTATGCTCTTTGTTCCAGCTATACCAAACAGCTCACAGTATTAGAAACACTGTGCTAACATCTGGAGAAAGCTGATAGATTCATAGATTCAACAGATGCATTTACTACTGTTCTCTCCCAAAACCCACTAAAAGGATATACTAGGATTTTTTTAAAGACCTATAACCATAAGCATAAACGTAGCATAGAAAGAGATAAAAGCAATTCAATTTGGAAGCTGGGAAGAAAGACAAGTGATACCTGACTTAACAGACTATAAGAAACCAAAGCTCAAATCCAATGGCAGGGGCAGTAAGAAG
This sequence comes from Galeopterus variegatus, assembly GCF_000696425.1. Classification (NCBI taxonomy): domain Eukaryota; kingdom Metazoa; phylum Chordata; class Mammalia; order Dermoptera; family Cynocephalidae; genus Galeopterus; species Galeopterus variegatus. The sequence goes on along the minus strand of NW_007728027.1, from coordinate 153,197 downwards.
CAACCAGATTTACATTACAGAACCTCCAAACAACTCAGGAACTGGTGGTGCTAGGTATTTTGAGAAGTGTGTGTGCATTTTGGGAATAACAAAGGGGGTGAAGGGTCGGTAGGATGGGGGGGATGTGTAAATTAAGAGGACTTCTAGCAAGTGTTTAAAAAGCAGTTTGGGCCGGCCCGGTGGTGCACTGGAGAGTGCGCCGCTTGGGAGCGCGGTGGCGCTCCCGCCGAGGGTTCAGATCCCATGTGGAGACCAGTTCCCGCTCACTGGCTGAGCACGGTGTGGGCGCAACACTGAGGGTTGCGATCCCGTTGCCGGTCCCCGGTACGGGCACGACACCGAGGGTTGCGATCCCGTTACCAGTCAGTAAAAAAGACAAAAAGAAAAAAAAAGCAGTTTGATACCATGATCACACCCACATCCAAAAAAAAAAACAACTGGCCCTCCTCTGATCCAGAATAAAACTGGCTGTTTATTTTTGTAAGATAAAATGGATCGTCTCAAAACAGAGAGATCCTGGTAATTGAAAGTAGAGATACAATATAAAACAGGAAGATTACATTAGCACGTAACAGGCAGAAGACTGAAGGATCTTTCACTGAAGAAAGACCTCAAAATATTAACATGGAATGTTCTCCTACAAAACTGAGCCTGATCATTTTAAAGGAAAAAGCCACAACAGCAAGCTTCCCACACATACTCGGCCCTTCCATTCAGCTTCTTAGTGCCCATTCCTAAATTTATACAAACAAAATGTTGATAGTTCTTGAAGTTGGGTGATGCTTAAGGATTCATTACAGTTTGTTCTTCTTTTGTGTATGCTTAAATTGCCTGTATGGAAAGTAAATAAACAGATAAAAGCAGGCAACCAAGGATCAACAGATATGATTAAAACAAGTAATATGAAAAACAGAGAACAAAATGAACAGAAAACAGCAGCTCGAAGGAAACGGAGACCAGACAGAGATGAAAGCTTGGAAAAATATATCATTAATATCCTTGGTAGAATAAAAGAAAACATTGCATTCATGAGGCAAAAATAAAAGGTACAAAATGATTACTCAATAAAACAAAAAAGAACTCACAGACTTTAAAACCTGAAAGCAGGAAAGAAAAACTCAATACAAAGGTTGAAAGATAAAGCTGAGGAAATCCCTCAAAAAGCAGAAAGGACAAAAAGAAGAAAAAGTAGGAAAGAAACAGTAAGCAAATTAGAGGACTGGTTTACTACATCTATCACCTAAGTAATAAAAAATCAGAAAGAGAGGAGTCCTGGTCAAGACGGTGGAATAGATGGTACTCAGCTTCACTCTCTCCTACAAGTCAACCAATTTACAACTATAATAATGTAACAACAGCCAAGCTGGGGCCACTGGAGCTCAGGGGAAGAGGAGGAGAGACCTACGGAGTTCATGAAGGCGGGAGAAACCACAATGAGAGAAAGAAAAAACTGCTTGGAGCATTTTGGCCACAGCCACTTTAAGACTGGAGCTGATGAGCGCATGGAGCAGGAGCCAGCAGAAGCCACAGCTTTGCCCTTCAGATAGAGTTACTTGGAGGAGGCAGGGGAGAAGAGGGCCTTGGTGGCCCCCAGGACAGCACGACCACTAATAGGGTTTCCCTGAACCAGTGCAGGAGGAGGAGCAAGATCTGCTAAAAGAGGGGAGCCACTGAGAGGCTGGTGAGTCATCACAAGGGACCGGTGCAGAGCCCATCCCATGGGAAGTGTTTGGAGCATGGGCAATGGGGGAGACAGGCCCACTGGGAGAACACTGGGACACAGCAAGGACAGCCAATCTGCCCCCCCAATCAGCACAGGACCACTCAGAGGAGACTGGTCATGAATGCAGAATTGAGGTGCAGTTTTATGAAAAAACTCAGGTCCAGATCAGAGTACCTACACAACCCAGGTGCACTGGGTCTCTGGAGAGCCAGAAGTACCTATAAGGTCAACCATTAAACCCTGAACTGCACAAAAAGCCTTCCCTAGAGAAACAGCAGCAAAGCAGCAATTTAGCTCAACCACACAGCTCAAGTACTGGCTCCCACAGGAAGTTCCCCCATTTTAGAAGCAAGCAAAGGACAAAAAATTGGTTCCAGCCCAGGCACACCACCAGCGCAATGGGGCCCACCAGGGGACATGAGGCACAGAGCCAGGAACTGGACACCCGCCCACAACCACTCACACTGCTAGCACCTTGGGGCCTGGGACCAGACCCCCCCCACCCACAACCAGGCAGACCACCAGTGCCACAGTGCATGCCAAAAACATCACCTCCATGTGGGTGGCCCACCACAGTCACCACAGTAACCACGGCTGCTGTGAAAGTGGCTAGACACCACAAGCATCACACAGATGGTCCACCAACCACTAGAGTGCATTGACACAAGGAGAATCACCAACAGAGACCAAAGAAAAGAACAGGATGTCTCTCTTCACAAAGCACATTCCAGAGTGACAGAAGAAGCCGCCGCTCTATGATCTCTTACTGGGGGACCTGAACACACCTCTCAGCACTGGACAGATCATCTAGGCAACAAATCAACAGAGTAACCATTACTCTTTCAGAGGGAGAGAAGAAATCTAGGGTTATCAGTGGTGGGAGGGGTGAGGGAGAGGGGGATGGGAGAGATTGGACAAGTGGCATAAAAAATACAATTTGTAACAATAAACATACTAGTAATATTGATTTAATCCACATATGTCAACACTAAATCCCAAAAATGTGTATAATCAATTACAATTCAATAAAAAGAAAAAAATCAGAAAGGGAAAACAGAAAAACGTAAAGGGGTGGAAAAAATAAAATACAATAAAGATATCTAGAACTCAATAACATGAGTTTCCAGTTTGAAATGTTCACCAAGTGTCCAAAACAACAGGATGAAAATGCACCCACATCATCATGAAATTGAAAACTAGAAAGAGATGGTCACCCACGTTGCCAGAAATGAAAGGAGAGTTGACAGATTTAAAAATTAAGAATTAGAATGGCTTCAGGGTGCCTAGAGCAACTTTGGAAGCTATAAGACAAAGGAAAAATGCCTCTAAAATTGTGAGGGGACAACCTAGAATTTTATACCAAACCATTCATGAATGTGAAAACAGAATAAAGACATTTTCACACTTTCAAAGTCTCAAAAAAATTTTACCTCCCATGTATCTTTTGCAGAATGCCACTGCCTTTGTTGGGCTTCATCAGAAAGAGGAAATAAAAGAAGAAAGACAATGACATGAAGCATAGAAAACAGGCAACCCACAGAAAGGACAGGCAAGAAGAATCCTTTTGATGACAGTAAATGCAGATCCAGTTGTAACATCTCTGCATGAATATAAAGTAGAACCAGTCCAGACTGAAGCACATAAGACTCTTTCATATTTCTTGAAAATGATAAAAGTAACAAAATACCCGGTTTGTCTGATTACACTGAAGGAATGTTTAGATAACAGGTGAAGAATATGGCCTTGATTACATAGAAAATTAAGTGTAGTAAGCAGACATCTAAGATGACCACCTAAGATTCTTGGCCTCTTGTGTAAACACACCATTACATGGTTATTCAATCAAATGCTAATCTAGATACTACTGTAAAGAGATTTTACAGATGTAAGTAAAGTCTCAAATTAGGGCCGGCCCGGTGGCGCACTGCTACAGTGCGCTGCTTGGGAGCGTGGTGGCGCTCCCGCCGAGGGTTCGGATCCCACATACAAACCGGTTCCCGCTCACTGGCTGAGTGAGGTGCGGGCACAACACCGAGGGTTGCGATCCCGTTGCTGGTCCCGGTCCAGTACAGGCGCAACACTGAGGGTTGCGATCCGTTGCCGGACACGAAAAAAAACAAAAAAAAAAAAAAAGTCTCAAATTAACTGACCTTAAAGAGAGATTATCCAGGCAGGCCTGACGTACTCACAGAAGCCCTTTAAAAGAGTTTTCTCTGGCTAATTACATATGGGAAATCACACATTCAAAGCCTCAGGGATTTGACAACAGGATTTCTCCATTGCTGACTTTCAAGATGGAAGGTTCAAGGAATGTGGCTGGACTCTAGGGAAAGAGAGAGGCCCTCAGCTGACAGCCAGCAAGTAAACTGGGACCTCAGTCCTACATCAAGGAACTAAATTCTGCCAATAAGCTGAATGAGTGTGGCACCAGATTCTTCCCCAAAGCCTACGTGGGAGAACCTAGCCTGGCAGATGCCTCAATTTCAGCCTGTTACACCCCGATCAGAGAATTCAGACATGGCATGCCCAGCCTTCTGACTTAAAGAACTATGAGCTAATAAACAGATGTTGTTCTAAGCCACCAAAATTATAGTAATTTGTTACACAGCAACAGAAAACTTATACATTAAGCAAACAGAATTACTAATATTAGGGGTGAAGACTGGGAAGATGATGTTCAAGAAAGGAAAATTAATCATGACATAAAGATATATGACTTCAATAGCTTTTATATAGTCACACAAATAACGACTCTAACTTGCACCAAATTTAAATTATAATATAACTATATTGGGAGGATGGAGGGTTTAGGAGTAACATAAAGGGGTATGAAAGGATTAAATCTTCATTTTCTATACAGGGAAGTCAAGAGTTAATGCCTTTATATAATGCTTAAATCAAGAATAAACAACATAAGCATGTTACTTAGAGCTAGAAAAGTTTAAAAACCAAAGAAATCTGCCCATAAGCATTGAAAATGGATTTCTCCACCAAACAAAATGGAGAAAAGAGCAAGACTGTTACTTTCAGTAAAATATCTTCAAGAAGAATATTTTTTAAAAAAAGAAAAAAGAAAAACCTACAAGAACCAACTCCTTAACCTATCTGTGTAAAATTGACCAATATATAAATCTTTTTTTTAAAAAAAGAAGGAAAAAAGTATTACATTATCTCACCAATAGGGGGCTTTGCACATGCTGGTCCACTCTCATCCTTAAAGTACCATTAATACCACTGTTTAACTAACACTAACCATTAACACCTCTTGTTTAACACTATTTAACAACAATACTATTTGGGTACCACCTCTGTCAGGAGACCTTCCCTGATGTCCCACCTCACCCTCCAGTCTGAGATAGGTAACCCACCATGTACCCCCATAGTACCACGTTCTTATGGTTAAGAGAGTACTTAACACAACTGTCTAGTATTTCTCTAGATAGTCACCTTCACAGAGAGCTTGCCCTATTCAGTTCTGTATCCCAGTGCCTACTACCATGTATTGCACATTGCAGGTTCTCGAAAAGTTTTTATTGTATGAAAGAATGCTTATTTCCACTGAGACAAATTACTACAGACTAGAAAATTTAATTTCACCCAGTTATCACCCTCCCCTGTCAACAACTACCAGAGCCTGGGTTGCCAGGTTTAAAAAAATACAAAAACATAACACTATCTCTCTATTACATGTTAAAAACTATAAGATAGCAGCATTTTCCAGGAAGGGAAACTTACCAAATAAACTTTAGTATAATCTTCCCAAATAACTGAAAAATATATTTTAAACTACAGTGTCAATTTTATCATTAAACATTATATGCTTTCTCCAAGAAATGATTTCTCCAGATTATGATTTGGTTGGAACCTTGCACCCTTCGCTTATACAAATATACAAGGTACTTAACATGTATTAAAGAAAAAGGTCCAAACATTCCATGAGGGTTACTCTAGCTTCCTAAGATTACCTGAAGTAACACCGCCTAACACAAGTTAAAGGCTGGGTTTTTTTCACATTTCCCTCACAAAACTCCCAAGTTGAGCCTAAAAACATTTTGGCAGAAATATAATACAAAAGATCTAGGGGTCAGTCTTTGTTCTGCTACTTACAGATGCAATCACAGGGTAGTCAATAATAATATTCTCTTAGCCTTTGTATCCTCTTCTATAAAAGGGATATAATCTTCACATAAGAATTACAGGGTAGATAGGAAAAGATGCTGGGCCAGACAGTTATTCGTATAAAAGTGCTTTAGTGGGCACAGTGTGATTATTTAATGGTATAGTTTCAGTTTTACCAGATGAAAAGAGTTATGGGGGTGGGGGTGGGGTGGATGGTGGTGATGGCTGCACAACATTATGAATGTATTTAATACCACTAAACTGTACACTTAAAATTGGTTAAAATGGCAAATTTTATGTTATGTGCATTTTACCACAATAAAAAAAATTAGGGAAAAAAGTGCTTTAAAAATATTTATATCACAATTCATCTATCTAAAATTGCCTTAGGTAGGAATTGTAATTGTAAAACTAATCCATAAATATCTACAAAAAGAATGAGTTCACACTTAAAAACTATCAAGGTACCTGAGAAAGGCTTTAAAAAACAAACAAACAAAAAAAACCCCCTAATATTGGAAAGTTTTAGAGTAGTAATTCTTAATTAGGAATTAAGATTTCCCCACTAGAAAATTTTTCAAACTTGGGGGTGGGGTCAGTAAAATCACTTGAGAATCCCCATACCCAGATATTCTAACTCTTGACCTTAAACTCTTCCCTCTCTACACTCTAACTGTTAAGACAGTAATTCAAATGAGAACTACTGTCCGGTTCTCTTTCTCTGAAGTTTCAGGTTCCTCTCCACCTGCTGCACATCCCAACACTCCACAGTCAAATGCCTGAAATCAAATTTACTCCTCTCCCCTCAAAAGCATCTCCTGTTTTCCTGCCTTCACGAGTTATGAAAGGGAAATTTTTTTATTTTAAATCAAGGAAAGAGTGAAAATATAGAGTAAGTTTAGAAAAGCCCTGAACACCAGGAAAACTGCACGCACAGTACAATGGATTGTACAAATCATCACTGGAGACCCCTACAGAAATCAGTAAAAAGTAGAGAATATTTTTCAAATGTCTTTAAAAAAACATCCAAAGTAAAGAAACAAAAGTTATTTTAAAAACTGTTTAGGGCCGGCCCGGTGGCGCACTGGATAGTGTGCCGCTTGGGAAGCATGGCGGCGCTCCCGCCCGAGGGTTCGGATCCCACATACAGACCGGTTCCCGCTCACTGGCTGAGCGAGGCGCAGGAGCAACACCGAGGGTTGCAATCCCGCTGCCGGTCCCGGTCCGGTACGGGGGCGACACTGAGGGTTGCGATCCGTTGCTGGACACGGAAAAAGACAAAAAAAAAAAAAAAAAAAAAAAACCTGTTTAGACCACATGTGGAAAAAAAAAAAAGTAAAATGTGAAGGTTTTCACTACTATTCTCATAATCACATGAAAACAATAAAAATATTTTAAAGGAAGAAAAAAAACACTAAACTAAGAAACTCTGTGAAATGACTTACCTGAACAAGATGAATAAGTGTTGTCAGAATAGCACATCTCAACATGTTGTGTTCTTCACTCTGCTTCCAAAGAAGGGGCAAATATTGTACCAAACATCCCACGTATGGTCGTATCTATAACAACAACAGAAGCAGGGAAGCAACAGAATTATATTAGTAAAGAAGTCAATTTAATTCAAGAAACAATGGCAAAACACTATTAAGTCCAGGCACAAATATTTAATACTTATTACGTGTAATGTATTAAACACATATCCTTTTAAAGATAAATCACACATTTCATACAGACCCAGGGCTCTATGGTAAATATTTTTAAATAATTTTAAACAATAATTGAATGAAGTAAAATTTATGAATATAAAACATTTTTTAGAGGTAATAGAAAATGCTGTTATGTCTTGCTTCTTTTTTAATAAAACAGCTTACCTTACTGAAAATTACACTATGTTTTAAAAAGAGTCAGCATTTACTCATTCATTCCATAATTATTTAATACCATAATCCAAGTTTCAGGCCCTGAGTACAAGGCACTGGAAAGAAAAGGATGTAAAGAAAACCATACAAACCCTTACAATGAAAAAGGATAAGTGCAATGATGAAGGTATATATAAGGTATGATGAAAACACAGGGAAAGAACACCATTTTCAAATGATGAAGCTGGCAAGCCCACTATGGATTAAGTAAATCAGCTTTTTAAAATATACCCTGAAGCACAGCAAAGCTTCACAGTGAGTTTCTCGAAAAATAAAATGGATCTACACTGAAGATGGACAGCGTTCACTCCTACTCCGGGATTAGGATCACAGTATTTGAAATTGCTCTGAGAAGAGTACCCTTGGTGATGAAACAGAAATACTAGACCTTCACAGCTTCAGTACTATCTATTTGAATCTCATGAATTAAAATAAAAAAACTGTTTCCAAAAAGGGCAAGTTTCCTTATTCTGCTTACAAAACATCACAGTTGTGGCAAAACAACTGTAGGATCTGTTCCCCCTTGTGGGAATAGGATGCAGAAGAATAATTAAATTTTTGCCCAAATATTTCAGTGAGCTATAATTGAATAATTATGAACAGTCAGGTTTTTCATGAATTTACTTACCATGTATTACCTTATTTTCAAAGTCTGGATCACACTATTACAATAGCTAATATTTATTGAGCACTTTCTCAATTTTTACTAAGTGTTCTCTCAAAAATCACTACAACTAGCTTATAAAAGCAGGCCAATTAATTTGTAAAAAAAAAAAAAAACGTTTCAAAGTACCTAACTCATTCATACACAACTAAAAACAGCATGTAACAGCACAATATACTGATAAGAAAAGTAAGCCAGTTTTGGTTTTGAACAAATAGAATACTTTCCAAGAAATGACAGAAGGGAAGTATATGCTATGAACTGTAACTGTGGTTATAAAACTAAAGTACCTAGTTACACTTGAAAGCCATAAAATATTTATATTCCTATAATCTTAGCTGTTCTAAATTAAAATTAATGTTTCAAAAACAATATTTCAAGCGTTTGGATCCCCGTACCAGCCAGTGGCCAAAAAAACCCACAATATTTCAAAATCACCCATACAGTTACTGTTGTAAAAGCTCCCCCCCTCAAATGCTAGGAGTTAAAGAGAATAGAGTGGTGTGACATGAGAGTCAAACACATTCCAATGGAGTGGGAGTGGGAACTAGTAGGCAAAAAAAAACAAGTGCATTATTGGGACAACTGAGGAAATCTGAATAGTGACTTTATTAGACAACAGCACTGGATCGGTGTTAAGTTTCCTGAGTCTAATCAAGTTTATGGCAATGTAGGAAAAGGAGCATATGTGTCTTAGGAAGAAGGAGCCATCTAATATTTAGGCGTGAGGCATCATGATGTCTGCAACTAAAATTCAAATGGTTTAACAACAACAACAACAACAAAAATCTGTATATTTGGATAGATAAAGAGAGCAAATGTGAACTGTTAATAACTAATAAAACCAGGTGAAGGATATATGGATGTTGATCTATTCTTGCAACTTTTCTGTAGGTTTGAGATTTTCCAATGAAAAGAAGTGAAATACTGTCCATATACAATTCTGAAAAGGATTATACTGGACAGGCCATTTTCAATTACTTGCGTAACATTTAAAGAAGCACATAGAATTAATGTTTTATAGTTATCAGGGAAATGCAAATCAAAACCACAATGAGATATCACCTCATACCTGTCAGGATTTATCAAAAAAACAAAAGACAACAAGTGTTGGTAAGAATGTGGAGAAATTGAAACACTGTTGGTGGGAATGTAAAATGGTGCAGCCACTATGGAAAATAGTATGGAGGTTCCTGAAAAAGTGAAAACTAGAACTACTATATGATCCAGTGATCCCATTTCTGTGTATTTATCCAAAAGAACTGAAATCAGAATCCTGAAGAGATTATTAGCATTCCTGTGTTCACTGCAGCACTATTCAAAATAGCCAATATGTGGAAACAACCTAAATGTCTATCAATAGATGAACAGGTATTAAACATGTGGTATATACATACAATGGAATAAACATAATATGCAGTCTTAAAAAAGGAAGAAAATTCTTCAACATGTGACAACATGACTATGCTAAATGAAAGAAGCAAATCACACAAAGAAAAATACAGCATGTTTCCATTACGTGAGGTATGTAAAATAGTCAAATTCATAGAATTGAAGAGTGCAAAGGGGTGCCAGGGGCTAGGGGTAAGGGAAATAGGGAGTTAATAATCAATAGGTATAAAATTCCAGTCAATCAAGATAAATAGCCTCCAGATATCTGCTGTAAAACATTGCACCTACAGTCAACAACAATGTTCTGTACATTCACAAAAGTGTTCTTAACACAGAATTTCAGGGAGGGGGAGGAGTACTACGAGTATCATAGTCTCATGAGTTAGTTCATTCATAGGGAGATCACTTTTATTCATAATACATGACTGAAAATGAGAAGATCAAATATGTAACAGTTTAACAAATATTTTAACAACAGCTCTATCTGCAGGGTGTTCAGAAAAATATTGTAAGTGCCTAATGACACCTCATCTTTTAGATAAAATTTTCAACAGAATATTTTATATTTCACAGAGGCTGTTTAATTTTGTTCAGAAATGCACAAACCCAAATATCGTTACCTGAGCTGGTTAGGCTTTTTGTGTTCTAAAAGATGAATGTGAATAGAAGCACAAAAGCATTTTTAAACATACTAAGCAAAAAGAATTTCAAACTTTTGGAGAAAAAGTTTAGTTAGAAGTTTGGGGAGAGACCGGTTCCCACTCACCGGCTGAGCGAGGCACGGGAGCAACACCGAGGGTTGCGATCCCGTTGCCGGTCCCCGGTCCGGTACGGGGGCAACACTGAGGGTTGCGACCCGTTGCCGGACACGGAAAAAGACAAAAAGACAAAAAAGACAAAAAAAAAAAAGAAGTTTGGGGAGACACAGGTAAAAAACTTCACTTCCACAAAAAGAAAAAAATCATTACGAAATTTCCATTAGCCAAATATACCTAAATAAGATTATAAAAAATGGCCAAATTTTGTTTTCATAATCAACTTTTTAAACAATTTATTATAATTGTATAGAACACTAAAGCATAGTGAAAACGTGTAATAATTTCATACTCATAAAAGCCTGTGAGTTAGGTGAGCTCAGAATTATCTTCACTGTTTTATACATGAGGACACAAGACATTGCCCAAGTTAAACAGCAGAGTCATGGGCTTGAAATGAGTTTATAAAACAGCTGCAATTACTATCTGTATGACCAAACTCTCAATGTTGTTTAAAAACCAATATCAAATGAAGTAATATAATACGTAATAAGAAACCTAAGGGCCAAGAAATTTATAAGATATTACCACTTTTAGACACCAGTACCCAGATCTGCTCAAAATGATAAGTGACTCAAAACCTGCCTCTGGTGTTACACAATGTTGAGTTTGAAAACCGGCAGTGCCACTAAAATGTACGGACTTTGACAAGTTCTTTAAGTCCCAAATTGTTTGAGGTAAATTCTAACTTCCACCACAAAGTTTTTGTGAGGATTAAATGAGAAATATAAGCAAAGCAATTAGCACATAAGTTACTATGTTGTCATTACTCAGTAACTGATAGCTATTCTTATCAATTGCTTTACAATTAATAAACAGGCTCAAGGTGTCAGAACTCACTAATAGCAGACCCAAGAATAGACTCTTAAGTCTGTGAGCTCCAAATCAGTTATCTTTCCCTAATAGCTTACAGATTTCCTTCAGTGCTTTTCAAACAAGGACATGCAGTGGTGAACTGGAATATAAGAAACTACAGGATAATTACAGTGTGGTTTCCTGAACTATCAATTTTTCACAAAGATTAGGAGTGACAGAGTAAGCTGAATAATTTAACTCTTAATTTTACACACCATTTTCATATTAAGCCAAATGTGGATATAATATGGACTAGACTGCAAAACACAGTTAATTTTTAAGGAAAAAACTTCTAAGAAGATTTGCATTTGTTGACAGATACTTGTGACTATGCCCTCAAACACACTGAACTTTAAGAAGTACTGAGTATAAACTTGATCTTCTAAGACATGGTAAATTCTGCTTTCCAAAATTGATGATCTAAATTTTTAATGATGTAATTTTCTTAGGCATTTTTTAAAACCTCAAATATAAATGTCAATTTTGAATAATATATAACTGAAATCATAACCTGCATGTTAGAAGCATTTTAATAAATGTTTTAACTTTTAAACAATGCAGATAAAGCAAAGATATTAACGAATTGTAAATATATTCTACTCACCTCTCTAACATATATTTTCATGTTTTACAACAAAATTACCTGCATGTTGACTCTTTCGATCACACAGGAAAGGACATGCAAAACGTGCATCTTTGTGTCACATTCTGTAACTTGCTGCAGTAACTGAAACAATAGTGTGAACATGGTTTCCAAATACTACAAGTAAAAAGAAAAAAGAAAAAAAAAAGAAAGTGAAGACGTCTACATACAAAGAAATAAATAAATCAATGTCAAAGCAATAAGATACAGAAAGACAAACCTTAGCATTTTCTGAATAACTTTAAATTGTTCAAGCTGTCAATATATAAGACAGTGATTTTTTCTTTACTGCTGCTAAATATGTCCATTTCTGAATTTAATTCATACACAAACTGAACAATGTTTAGAGAAAGACTGTCTAACTGTATGTGTTTAAATTTTATACTGTTATCTAAACTGTTAACATGCCTTTTCATTGTTCTTCCACGTATGCCTATTGCCAATCACAAAAAGTTTTGTTTTGCAAAACCTACTCATTAAAACAAAAAGAACACTGATTTCAGCACTCACATGCCAGCTATGTGATGTGGCCCTTAATATATGTTGCCTGGAAATATAAATTTTTGTAGATATATACTTGTTATTCTAAGAATGACAGAATATTTCTTATTGGTAAATAGAAAACAAATACCCTATGTCGGCTTTGAACTGCTACATTATAAAAATATGTTAGGAACTGACAAATCACAGGCACTTACATAAAATAAACGTTTGTTTTTTCAGATATTTGGTTCACTGTTATACAAATTTCTAAAATACATTTCTTCCATCCAATAATACTTAATGATTATTTTATTGAAGAAAAAAATCACTGCTCTACAAGTTTATCTATGATCCCCACAAGAATAAACATTTTATCATATAACTTTTTTCTTACCTAGCCATCTTAAGAAGAGTAAAAATTACCACCCCAAACTTACTGACATATTTAACGAGTGCTTACTGAATACCAATTATGTGAAAACACCATGCTAGGTGCTGGGGGTTGAGTAAAGAGTAAAATGACGAGTAAGTATCTTTATGTAATTTGCAAACTAGTGTAGGATACAGACACACATATATATAAGGTACAAAAGTAACAGAGAAACATAAAATGAAAGTACTAGATATTTTATAATTGTGAGAAAAGAAAAAGTTTAGCAGTCAACTTCAAAATAGATGACAAGACAGCTAAATAAAATAAGCAGAATAAGCTGCATAAAAGTAAACTGTTACCAATAAAAGTTACCAGAACAGTTACGAATAAAAATTATATCCTCCAAAATATTCCAATATATCTTTAAATTAAGCCTGACTAAATAATAGACATATAATTTCACCTATAAAATAACACTTTATATTAAAAAGATGTAAGTAGAAATTATTATAAAACCTCAAAATGAATATTCTTACCGGTAGAAATTGATCTGTTCTAAATTCAAAATCATCAACAGGTGAAGAGCAGTTAAGGAATACTGAGAATTAGTAACTCATATATGAGGTTATCAGGATAAAATATATATCTAAAACAAATATGATAAAGTAATCAAAAATTACATTTTAAACTTTCTCATAAATTAATTTCAAAAAACAATAATTTAAAAGAATTAAAATTCTTCACAATGAACTATTTTTATATTTTTTAATTTCTCAATATATGACATAGTTGATTTTCAGGTCCCTTAACCAATTCCTCCTTTTCTTCCCTTCCCTCCCCCCTCCCCCCCCATCAACATCATATCTGTTCACTTGTCTTTTTTTTTTTTTTTGACCAGTAAGGGGATCGCGACCCTTGGCACGGTGTCCTCCGCATCACCCTCAGCCAGTGAGCGCACCGGCCACCCCTATATAGGGGATCCGAACCCGCAGCCTCGGCGCTACCAGCGTCACACTCTCCTGAGTGAGCCACGGGGCCAGCCCCTGTTCACTTGTCTTAACAAAATCAAGGAATTGTTGTGATTGTTGTATATTTTTATATTTTTTAAAGGATATTTAACTTCAGAGTTGTAGCTGTTTCAATACGGACCTAAAAGAAAGTATATCATAAGTTTTTAATCATTCCAGAACTACTAAAACATCATTAATATTAAACAAATAAAAATTTTATTCCAAATCACTTTCTTTACTCTTTTTGTTAATATTAACATTACAGAGCACATTAACATCCAGAAATAAAAAGAGCCTCCCCTTAGTTTGCAGCAAGGGATAAAAAGAAAAGGTGAAGCAGTGTTTATTCCCACCCTTCTGCTTCCTAAATTTGCTTAAGGAGCCTTTTAACTAGCAGGTGCTTCCAGAAAGAAAAATAATTTGCTGTAAGGTTCGTGAAAGCATGGGACTGAGCAAAATTAGCATGCAGGTGATGCCAGAGGAAAAGAGAAAGTTGAAAAGCGAAAAATAGGTGGGGTGGGGCAAACTGTTGGATATGTGTGTGAAAGGTGCAGGAGGAGACAAGGAGAAAGAAGAGTGGGAGGAGAAAGAACACAAATGCCCATCTGAAACCTCGGTCACAGTAAATCCTTGAAATACCAAGAAGATACACCCTGAGATTTTCTAAATCTCAAAGTTCACATTTACAGAAAGGTTTATACAAGCACCTGTTCTCCCAAATCATATTTTCTTTGCATATCAGCATGTTACCTGGGCAAATCATATCATTACAACATAATCTCCTCATTCTCTTTCAAGTTTTACCTCTGAGTTGATCAGCTAAATTGGCATGGGCTAATATACTCATAGTCTCCACATAAAGTAACATGAACTCAAGCCATGATTAAATTCTATATTCTACTCTATAAAATAATATATATAAAACTTTTATTTCCTGGCTAAGGGCCATTTGTTTCTTAGATGCTACACTTTCCATACCTGCAATAGCAACTAGTTTTTCTTTGCAGCCAGAAAGTTTAAACATTTTACAGGAGTTTCTGAGGCCACGAGATGCTATTCAGGCACATTAGCCAAATGTTAAATACTCATCTGAAAAAACCACAGATTCCAAGAGCCTACAGTGCAGATGTTTTCTCACCTGCTTTTTCCCTTTATTGTCTCTAAAGGCAATGTGAACATTTCCAAATTCTAACTGATTTAACAAGTTTGCTGATTACTAATATGTACAAAGCACTGTGCCAAGTATTCTACTATGAAATGACCTCATGAAGATTATATGTTCATATATTTGATCAAAAATATTCAGTGAGGAACTATTATCTCCCAGGCATTGTGTTGGGTGCTGTAGAAAACGCTAAATAAGACCTAGTCTATGCCCTCATAGAGCTTTCAATCCAGGAGGGGGGGAAACAGATATTAAATAATTACTAATAAAAACAGCTAACATGAAAAGGTAAACCACAAGATAATCCTCGAGGACACGGACTATGTCTAGTCATCTTTAAATTCCCAGCCTTTAGTACAGAGTGAGTATACAACTAGCACTGTATTAATTTAATTCACAGACACCAAGACACGAAAGCATGAAAACCGCCCCCCAAAACAGGAAATCAAACTGCCAGCACATTGACCCTTAATTCTTTCTTGAATTTCCTCTACAAAAGGACCATACATTCTAGAGATGCATTCAACCCCTAGCCATAACTTTTATGCAAATAAGTATATAAAATAAAAGACACTTGAATGAAACTAGACGTATTTTCCTTCCTAACAAAGGGAAGTGGGTGCAATATTATGTGTTGAGAAAAAGGTGAAATAGAGATGACTTGCCTGCATTCTAGTTTAACTGAAAGAACAGAAAGCCACATCATAAGGGAAAACAAAAAGTACACAGACTTTATGAAAGTTGAGAAGCATTTAAAATATGACAAATAAAAATAAGAACAAAACTGGCTCTTCCCGGGCTTTAAAAAAAATAGAAGGTACTTACTACAAAGAGACAGAATGAACTTGGCAGAAATTCATAAGTAATAAGGGGAAAAAAATCAAAACCTGAACTTATAAAATGAAGAGCTGGGGAGAGTACTATAAGATTGGTAGAAGAGAATCTAACACATTCCTAGGGCACTAGTTGTTCAATAAATACTTGCTAAATAAACTCAGGAAAAGAAACAAAACAAACACTCCTTTTACAAGACTCTGAACATGACTTTTCATGGAGTAAATTCGGTCCTCCTGAAGAAGAATGAAATCTTAAGTATTCACAACTGGATCCAGACCAAGAACTCAGCCTGCAGTCCACCCTACCTCCAGCAGAAACCTCAGAAAACTCCTGAAAATATAACCAGCTAATTTCATACTGGAAGAACATAAGCCATAACATATCAAAAACGTTAGAAGGATCCCCAAAAGGCATGAGAGCAATAAAGAACTGAACAACAAGAAACCACAGGTGACCACTACTTCCAAGAATACTGCTGGAAAGGTAAGCATAACCTGACTCTTCTGTGCCTGTGCCAGTGTCACTGTGAATGTGCCTTAGGATAATTGTCAGGGTGGCCAATTCAAGTCCCGGACTTGGACTAGCCTAATGCCTGACCACTTCTACATCCTGTCCACAGCAGTGAAGGCAGTACACAGTCTAAAGCAGTGAGTATGGTGCTTGGGCCCAAAAGAAATGGCAGTGTCTCCAGGACATAAGACTACCAGGAAAATGTAAATAAGGCAGACATGACAGAAAAAAGTAACCTAAGGAAAAATAGAATAATGACTTCATAATTTAACTGTTTAAATAAGCCATCTTTACTCTTGGATTCTCTCTATCCCTATCTCCTAATTCTTTTAATAGACATTTTCTAAGGCTTGACTCCATGCCAGACTAAGAGATACTAATATGAATAACATCCTGTACTGTCCTATACACTGGTACTACTACTTGATACTAATAGGGCACTTTTTTTTTTCTTTTTTGCTATATTCTGCAATAAAATCAAAACCACTCAATTATACAACTTGATGTATTTCTTCTGAAATATATATACAAATGTTTCGAAAAATAATAAGCACCTTCAATTTATTCGTTTTAGAAAAAAAATTCCAAAGCTTATTTTCATATATTATGAATACCAGTCATATAAATTACAAACACAAAACTGACTGTAGGAAACTTACTAGACTAAGGTTTCCTTTCCTCCTGATTTTATTTTTTATTTTTTATTTATTTATTTTTTTCTTCTTCGTTAAATTTTTATTTTGTCAATATACAATGTATTAGATTATTATGGCCCATCACCGACACCTCCCTCCCACCTCCCTCTCTCCCCTCCCACCCAAGAATATCCTTTCCATTTGCTTCTTGTAACAACTTCAAAAAAGTATACTTGTTATATCTTCTTCCCCCCTCTCCCCGTTTTTTTTGTGAGTGTGTATGTGCGTGAATTAATTTATTTTGAGCTCCCACCAATGAGTGAGAACATGTGGTATTTCATTTTCTCTGCCTGACTCGTTTCACTCAACGTTATTCTCTCAAGGTCCATCCATGTTGTTGCAAATGGCAGTATTTCATTCGTTTTTATAGCTGAGTAGTATTCCATTGTGTAGATATACCAC
Organism: Galeopterus variegatus; assembly: GCF_000696425.1. Classification (NCBI taxonomy): domain Eukaryota; kingdom Metazoa; phylum Chordata; class Mammalia; order Dermoptera; family Cynocephalidae; genus Galeopterus; species Galeopterus variegatus. The sequence goes on along the minus strand of NW_007728027.1, from coordinate 135,592 downwards.
ATTTTCCGTATCCACTCATCCGATGATGGACATTTGGGCTGGTTCCAACTCTTGGCTATTGTAAAGAGTGCTGCGATGAACATTGGGGAACAGGTATACCTTCGACTTGATGATTTCCATTCCTCTGGGTATATTCCCAGCAGTGGGATAGCTGGGTCATATGGTAGATCTATCTGCAATTGTTTGAGGAACCTCCATACCATTTTCCATAGAGGCTGCACCTTTTTGCATTCCCACCAACAATGTATGAGAGTTCCTTTTTCTCCGCAACCTCGCCAGCATTTATCGTTCAGAGTCTTTTGGATTTTAGCCATCCTCACTAGGGTGAGATGGTATCTCAGTGTACTTTTGATTTGCATTTCCCAGATGTACAGTGGTGTTGAGCATTTTTTCATATGACTGTTGGTCATTTGTATATCTTCCTTAGAGAATTGTCTACTTAGCTCTTTTGCCCATTTTTTTATTGGGATGTTTGTTTTTTTCTTGTAAAGTTGTTTGAGTTCCTTGTATATTCTGGAAATTAATCCTTTGTCGGATGTATATTTTGCAAATATTTTCTCTCACTCTGTGGGTTGTCTTTTAGCTCTGTTAATTGTTTCTTTTGCTGCACAGAAACTTTTTAGTTTGATATAATCCCATTTGTTTATTTTTCCTTTGGTTGCCCGTGCTTTTAGGGTTGTATTCATGAAGTCTGTGTCCAGCCCTATTTGCTGTAGTGTTTCTCCTATGTTTTCTTTAATAAGATTTATTGTTTCAGGGTGTATATTTAAATCGTAATCCATTTGAGTTGATTTTAGTATATGGTGAGAGGTATGGGTCTAGTTTCATTCTCCTGCATATGGATAATCAGTTCTCCCAGCACCATTTGCTGAAGAGGCAGTCCCGAAACCAGTGAATAGGCTTGGTGCCTTTGTCAAAGATCAGACAGCCATAAGTGTGTGGGTTGATTGCTGGATTCTCTATTCTGTTCCATTGATCAATGTGTCTGTTTTTATACCAGTACCATGCTGT